>NC_061101.1:2144725-2152225 GCF_015104395.2 Macrobrachium nipponense | reverse complement strand
CTGACAATAATTGTTTTATAGTGCAACTGATTAAGAGGTTTAATTTCTGTTACACCTTTCAAACCTTTGACTGTTCATTTTCGTTTCAGCACTGCATGGCCTTAGTTGCCCCAGCGCTTGGCATAATGCCAAAAAAATATATGTAAATTATATAAATATATATATATATATTATATATATATATATATATATATATATATATATATATATATATGTGTGTGTGTGTGGTGTGTGTGTGTATGTATGTATGTATAACTGAATCACGAAAGTTTGGAACGTGATAAATCCATCAATAAAGGTATAAGCCATGAAGGAACTCCGTTGTTTATTTTTCCTTCGTGGCTTATACCTTTATATATATATATATATTATATATATATATATATATATATATATATATATATATACTATATATATATTAATATGCAAAAAAAGATATTGAATTAAGAGATTTGTTGCGTCTGTGGGCAAAATGAAAATAAAAATACAATCGACTCAAATTTGCAAAATAAATTCTTACAATTTATTCATATTACATTGAAGAAATACGAGGAATATTTACTCACAAAGTTGTACGATTATTTCATAGGACTATTGATTTAAATGAATAAAAGATTATCATAAAAAAAATCAATACAAAAATACATATCTATAATTTTAAGGTTGTGAGGGAATTTTTTCAAATAAAAAAATTCCATAAGTAAATAAAAATCAAAGTTTGAACTGTAATTTGAAGGGCTGTTAAGTACTGTAAATGCAAAGACAGTACCCTTGTTGCAATCTCTACCAAGTTACCCTTTGGGTGGGATATATCTTTATTTCCTTCCGAAGGGATGTTACGTAAGTTAAGGTCTAGGGGACTATCTGCGTATTGGTATAAAGCTTTTACAAGTAACAAGGTCTGGCTCCAATATAATAATAATAATAATAATAATAATAATAATAATAATAATAATAATAATAATAATATAATAGTTCTCAAGGGTCCACAATAACTACAAAGTGTTTAAGAGTCCGTGTATAATTTTTAAGACTTTATCAAAAAAAAAAAGTTAAAAAAATTTTTTTTCATTTTTTTTTGTTTTTTTTTGACTGACGATAAACCCAGGGAAGGGTTCGAAAGCTTTTTGTAGTCTTTAAAACTATACACAGACTCTTTAACACTTTGTATTATTGTGGACCGTTTAGAACATTATATATACTCTCGCGATAGAGAGTTTTTCCCTAATAATAATAATAAATAATAATAATAATAATAATAATTAACTAATAATAATCAAATCAATAATAATAATAAAATAACAGAACCAGAATCCTCCATTAGGATGGATTTCGGACATCCCCTGTAGCCATATAATGAGAAATTCAGCGCTCAATCTTCACACCGAACTCTCTCTCTCTCTCTCTTTCTAGGTCTTATTTGATATTCGCTCAAAGAACTTCTGTGTACCTCCGCATACTGTATATACAGTGTGTATATATATAATTCCCAATTAAACAGCATCTATCCTCGAAGATAAGTAAATTGAATATGCGATATCATAGCAATTCAAGATCGCCATGATTATATTTTATATTATATCTATATATATATATATATATATATATATATATATGTATATATATATATATATATATTTAAAGGGTATAAGCCACGAAGGACAAATAAACAACGGAGTTTCTGCAAGATCTTTCGACTGAACGTCCTTTACTGAGTAAAGGACGTTCAGTCGAAAGATCTTGCAGAAACTCCGTTGTTTATTTGTCCTTCGTGGCTTATACCTTTATTTATGGATTTATCAAGTTCCAAACTTTCGTGATTCAGTTATACAAACACACACACACACACACACACACACACACACACATATATATATATATATATATATATATATATATATATATATATATTATATATATATATATATATATATTGTGTGTGTGTGTGTGATCGCGAAAACTCTTCTATATTAACTCAAGTAGCCAAAGCTATACTCAGTATATAAGTGATTATATCTCACTAAGAATTTAGTAGAATTTGACGTCCATAATTTGTATTTAAATCGAAAGCTCTTCTATTTTATCTCAAATAGTCAAAGCTATACTCAGTATATAAGTAATTATACCTTACTAAGAATTTAGTAGAATTTAACGCCCATGATTTATATTTACATCAAAAATTTTTGCCTTTCTTGAAGACGATTCGAAATGTGTGTTTTAACTTTCTTTCATAAGAGTTTTTACTCGAATTTCCAGTTTCTTCAGATTCGTACGGTTTCGTGAGACTATATACGGCATTGTAATACGATTTCAACCTGAAAACCTAAAGTATTTAACCTTTCGTAAAGCTGGTTATAAGACAACCAAAGACTTCGACAAACCGTAACCAAAAAAAAAAAAAAAAAAAAAAAAACTGTTTTTAAAAGAATAGACAAACAAATATTACGGTCTGCTCGAGCGCGCGAAGTACTATCTCCCAGTAACACCAAGACCCCGACTGCAATGGCGAAGACGTCCCTCCTCCTGTCTGCTTCCGCCATCGCGCTCCTGAAACTCCCCTTGCGAGAGCTCCGCTTGAACTGACGCTGGTTACCGGTCCGCACTCGAAGTTAAAATACCTTCGCGGTCTACAAGAAGAAGAAGAAGGCACAGACAGACAGACACCAGGCGAACGAACACCTGTCACGGGGAGTGGGAATGGGGGATGAATGTCTCCCGTATACCCAATTCGATTAAAAGCCATTATTAATATCGCCGATGTGTTATTGTCGAGGACCGTTACGACAATTTGGCAGTAATGGAAACCTTCTTAATTACACATCTTCGCAGACACTTGGCGCGTCCCTCTGGACTACACCAATATGGGGATTTGGGAATGATGTCACAATATAAGGGTTACCTTTGGCTTGCTTATTTCTTATACATAGAATTAAAGGCAATCTTAACATTATACGCAATAGGTAAATAGTTAAACATATAGTAATAGCATTTACGGTAATTGGTTCTCAGATGATTAATTTCTAAACCATTTTTTTTTACCTTCAAGGTTGTCTTTGATAATCAAGAGGTCGGGCTTCGCTTCTGTTTAATTCCCAAAGAATAACCAAATAAACTTTAAGCATTTAGGTTTACAAAATTGGATAAATTTCAGAAACGGGAGGCCCTATAAGTGCAACTTATTTTAAATCTACGACACCGTCTATTGCAAGCCGTGTTCTATGTATGTGAAATCAGTAATGAGTAAGAAATGCGAGCCGTATCTTCAAGTTTAGAATTCACACATAAATAAATTCTATGTTCGTTAGGAAATGCTTTAATCAAACTGACGGATAAAGTGGACGTTAGCTGATTTCGTATGTACTGTTGTTAACATCATAGTTCTATAGGCGGAGGTGATACTGTACTGGGTTAATTTAGATATAGCATGATAATTGGTGCTACTTTGGTGTGTTATGTCATAGAGGCGTTAGTACTAAGCTAAAATAGCGCCCAATAATTCATGTTATCTAAATGTCCGAACTTCCTTTTTTTTTTTCCTTTTTTTTAGCAGGGCATAAAATTTATATTATTAAGTGCTGTCAAAAGCTATATATTATTCGTGAGGCCACCTATGCATAAATAAATGATAAGCCTAGTAGTATGTCAAACGCTTGAGAGCGCTACAGGTCTGCCATATTAGGCCTATATGAATAGTATACTGCATTTCTGCAAGATCTTATTCTTTCCAGTGTGTTGAAGTACAATGCGATATTCAGCCTTACTTAATACCAGGACAATCATCAGAATTTTTAATGTGTGAATATTTATTATTCTTCATTTATTGTTACCTCTTGCAAAGCTATATTCGTTAGAAGTTTGGATTTCGAGCCACAATGGTCGTAAGTCTTGTTCCGCGTGAGTAGGGTTCACCTTTTGAATGATGACAATAATAATAATAATAATGATAGTGGAAGTCAATGACTCTTGTGGGCTTGTTCCATATGAATAAGGGTTCACAAGCCGATCAACAACAATTCGTGAAGACTAGCCATTTCTCAATGTACAGGTGTTCGAAGCCGTCTAGACTCGAGGCATAAGTCATGCCATGCATGCTTCGTGAATCCTGTCACGTAGCAAATGTATATATATATATATATATATATATATATATATATATATATATATATATATATATATATATATATATATATTATATGATATCTCGACTCTGAGTGATAGAAAGAACCCTGCTTCAGGTTGCAAAGTCTGTATATAGACCCGTGGTTCTTAACCTTTTAATATTACCACGTCCGCTCTGATGAGAGTATAGGCGTATAGGTCCTCCCCTCCACCCACAGCCATACGCCCCCAACCCACACCCTTGCGACTATGAATAAAATTCCATCCCAGATTTAAAGGAAAAAAAAAAAAATTATAAACGAGGAAGAGATGGGGTTGCGAGAAAAAGGGAGGGAGATAGGCATACTTACAAAACATGGTTATAGCCCAACGAGTCTAACTAGAGTATAGTAGACTATATAGCAGACTATTCCAACGTGATACTTTTGCGCATTTTTTCCAGAAACTTCTGGATATTACAGGTCGTCACTCTTGATACGAGAGTGACGAATATCATTAGGGAATTTTTAATTTTTCCTAAGGGCTCGTGTCTCCTCTGGTTAAAGCCACTATACGTAAGACCTTCGTTAACTTTAGTTTGTTGTTACCTCCCTTCACGTAACTCTCGGCTAGACAATATAATTTTACAAACACCGTTATTTGTGAGACTGTCCACCAGCCATAGTAATTAGAGAGAGAGGAGAGAGAGAGAGAATTTTAGACCGAGTTCGTGGTAGCTTCTCTAGTAGGCCTAGAGAATTTTCAGTTTGCTATTATGAAAATGAGGGTAATTATCAGTTTATATATATATATATTATATTATGATATTATATAATATAGATATATATACATATATATATATTATATATATAATATATATATATATATATTATATATATATATATATATATATATATATCAATGCAGCCAATGGCGAGTGATGGGGCGTAAGATTCTAACCAATCAAGATGGGCTTCGGTGATATTGAATGGGAAAACTTACTGTCAGCTTAAAACAAGCATGTTCTAGATATTTTTTTATCCTAAGCATATGGACAAGCTCCGTTTAGGCAGAATCTAGGTAAAATGAATTAGGTTGATAGGATCAGTTCAGGAATTCTGTCAAACTAATGACTTCAACCAAGCGAAAATAGACCTACTTAATTATCTCTAAGAAACTTCTGTAACACTGCTCCAAAAGATATACTAGACTCATTCTTTAAGTGGCCTCCATATTGGCTCCATGGAAAGCCTTGTGTAATGTATTTTATAACTGGATGTGACGTAGTCTAACTTTTCGGTGGTCTTGGAGAGAGATTATATAAGTGTGGGACATGTTGTAAGTAAGCCACGGCTACAAGTATATCAAGATTGCCATGCGCTTGTCATTCGTACTGCTTTTCATACTTTTTTTGCTTTTGCCATTTTTTTATTTATGTTTTTTTTTTCTTACAACACTTAACGGCGTAAGACTCCTCTCTTTTATCTGTGTGTTAGACTGTATTTATACAAGAAGCCTATCTATATTAATACATTCTAAACTCTCAAGTTGCAACGTCCAGCGCTTATTATGGAACTAGTTTATTTTGGCAATAGTTACGTTGTACGATGCTTCTGTTTATTGCAGACCAACAACTCGCTTTGGAGCTGAATAAAGCTTTTACGCTCACAAAAATTGTTATTTCCCAGACCGTTCATCCATTCATAAACAAAAAATCATTAAAAAAACAAAACAAAAGAAAAATGTTAAAAATTGGTTTCTGCTAGTGGTTCTAGTACTACCTGGGTAACAACAGAGACGGATGGTTTAGAAAAACGAAAGATTCACTGTTTTATTATTTATTATTGGTTGTCCCATGCAGAACGCCATACGAAAGTAAAATTCATGACGACAGTGATTGACGTCCAAAAGTTATTTGTATGGTAATTCATCTTGTGGGGAAATAACAATTACCAGAGGGTTATGTGATCAACTATTGGAAAGATAATTGATTGTTACGTATAGCCGATTCTTTTTTTTTTCGTATTGTTTCTACCTTACACTCTTCGTGGGCTCCCTTTGTTTACAGTGAGTCAAAAACTTATCTAGTCCTTCTTCTACGAAGGTGTATGAAGGTGTTTTCACACCTGTATACACCTGTTTCCATCCATTGTTCAGTAAGCATCTTAAGCTGCCATACTACAAAAGTAGGCCTATGCATTGATTCTAAGGAAAATCAACGTGGCCGGTTGCTCCAAGACTTTAAAAAAAAAAAATCTACTTTGCTCCTATAGTAAGAATTTGGATAGACTGGGAACCAAATTCCCAATTACCATCCACATCAAGATTACAATTGAATTCCTTGACACCTGTCCCACTCTCCATTCCAACATCTGGCTGACCTCCTCATGTTGGTGAGGTATAGCTACACTAAGTGTTATGGCGTCACTGAAATGGACTCTTTTGTTTTCTGGGGACGAGTCGAGTGAACGAATATCTTGAGCCAATATAGCTAACGGACAAAGATGCCGTTAAAACCCTCATATCCTGCTTTACAGATAGTACAAAGTTCATCTTTATTTTATGAAAAGGGAACCGCAGACAGAGCTAATTTCGGAATTGGTGCAGTTTCCCTGAAACTCTTTCTCTCAAGTGCTGCAGTGCCACACCAGAACATCCACGGTCTTTATCTTGAATTTTTCTAACCCAATTCTCCACAGCTGTTGACCGTTATCTATATTCATTTGATTTGTTGATTATCTATCTTTATTTACCAGATGCTTAAGTCTTGCTGTATAGAAGAGTACGCTGTTCTTGACTTACTTTATAGCTTTATCTTTCGTGGAAAAGTTCAGGTTCGTAGGAATGCGGCCAGTGGTATATATCGTTTTGATATAATTAAGAAACATGAGTTTGAGTTAATTGACAATATTTCGTACATTCCAAATAAGAAAAAAAATATTAACCAAATCTCCTCTTTCGTATTTTCCTTAGTAACAGATCATTATAGTACGAACAGAACCGCTATTCAAAAAATGCCAAAACAGGCCTATACTTGTAGGAGCTGCGAAATTTTTCTCTAGAGTCTTCAGAATGATCGAGGGTCACAAATGCGACTCATGGTATTCACAAGAGTAATTTGAGCAATGACAAATTGCTCTCCCCACCGAGACGAATAAATTATCTCTCCCTTTGTGTAAGAGAGAGAATATGTGCTCTTTCTAATTTGCCGCCATGGTTCTCGGGATAGTTCAAGGTCAAACTGAAGGATAATGACCAATGCCTAGTAGGCCTATATGTGAAATAATTTCGGGCACGTCTGTTGAGACACATCATGCATTCACTTCATAGAAAATACCAGCCATTGGTGACGAGTTCTGAGGTACCGAAGTTGGAGAAGACAAAAAATCACTAAAATGGGAA
>NC_061101.1:2076970-2144225 GCF_015104395.2 Macrobrachium nipponense | reverse complement strand
AAAAATCACTAAAATGGGAAGTTTTTCGTTCACACTTTAAAAAAAAATCTAGACATATTGACCGGCCATTGAAATAAGCAAATCGACAGACCGAGGAATATATGCTGATTCAAACTTATTACCATGAAAAATTAGAAACGATGGGCTGTATACTCTTAAAATCCGTAACGATTTTATTATTCATAATTATTTATTTAATTATTCATATAGACTTTATATCCCGTTTGGCCTGCTGGAAGTTTGAATACGGTATGCAAAGAAAACGAATCTGTTTGCGAAAGTACCGGTGAATTCGTATTAATAGCGAATCAAAACCCATGCAATTCCTTCGCTTCGTGGATTGTCCCCGGATTTGCATTAGACCTATAAATGATTGGCGTGGAAACCAAACCACAATGCATGGAAAATTCACGTCCAGGAATATTCAGTGGCCTAAGTAACAGTGACTCTGATACGGTCTTGGTTGGTGGGTTGGCCTAGGCCTATACCTTTGAATATCGTTTCTGAATTTTAGGAAATGTGGTCTTATGCTACCTGCATTTCATTGGATTTTAGTCATAAATTCATAAAAACATGTCTTTTAAACCTGTATTTCATTGAATTATATGTAAATGTATGAAAGCATACATTTAAAATCTTTTTCATTAGATGACAGATATAAATGCATAAAGCCATATTCTAAAACCCTGATCATTGAAATATGATAAATGTATAGACGCATACATTCAAACAGACTTGTGGAGTTGCATAACCTCGAATAATTTAAATTATTTTGAGAGCAAGAACTGCATGGAAATGCTTTAGGAATGTTACATATTAGTCTAGTGGCTAGTTTACGTAAATTACCCGCCAAAATTCAATGTTATTCCATCAATAGATTAATTATTTTTATTTTTCCACCGCGGACGAAAACGTTGTCTGGCCTGACTCCTGAAATATATAAGGATAAATTTGGTTTAATGGAAAGGCAAGGATTATAGGCCTAAATTTAAGGCAATGATTGTAGGCCTACGTCTAAAGGGCCCCATAGACGTTTACGATCGCCGGATCCGGTTATCTGAATCGGAAGTAAATCTCACTGTCTATGGGGTTATCGTGGTTATCGTCAAACCAAACGTGAGCGGAGTCCGTCGGCCTTTCCGACCAACTCGCAACCTGCCGTTTGTCAGGGGTGCTGCTTTGGCTTGATATCTACAACGTACAAATTCAATTTTGGCTTGTTATCTACGGTCAATTATTCACCTTCAGTTTTGTCTGAATAAAACAGATGATTTTATTTTTTTTTAATTATAGCTTTTATACATCACATAGAAAGAAAAATAAAATTAAAATATATAAAAATTCGTTTATTTTCATTTAGTCTAATATTTACATTATAGTATAAAAAATATCATAGAGAAACTAGTTCAAAATGAAGAATTTTAAACTAAAAATTTGGTTTTTATTTTCATTTTAGGCTAAAATCTACATATATAAAAAAATATCAAAATATTCTAGCGATACACAGCACGCACATCGGCTAAAAATGCTAAAAAGATCTTGGGTAGGAGCTTCTTTTGTCAGCATCCGCCAACACCAGTAGTCAAGGTGAGATTGAAAAGTTCTTTGATTGCAGCCTCTCATTTTATCAGTTTGCGAACCTTGCATCAAGCCAAGATCTTTCAATGGCTTGTGTATGTGCTCCAGTGTTAGGATCGACGGAATTCTGCTGATGGTTTACGGTAAAATGACGGAAATTGAGTTGGTTTAAATTAGAGTAGGCCGGCCATTCGTCAGAATGAATGATTGAATCTTCAGCGACTTCTCTCTGAATGATAGGCTGAAGTGTCTCACGGTCTCTTCTTTGAACGTAAAAATATCGGCAGTCCGAACCTTTCTTCAAACCAAACACCCACGGACCGTCTTATATACGTCTTCCATGGTTGCGGTTATTATCATCATTTGACCGCGATTCTAGACTGAAACAATCAATGTACACACTTCGCGGCACATGTTAAACCAATCACATATTGCTTCAGTACCTCTACCAGTTAAACCTTGAACCTGATGGTAAGAGAGGTCTTCTATAAAATAAAACATAAGTTCTAAAATTTGGCAAAGAGAAAGCTTGCAATTTACTTTGTTATTCAAATCTGTGAAGTGAAAAATGCATTGCCTTTGCGGACGGAACTAAAAGTTTGACATCCACGGTTTTCTGCAACGAAGAACTGGGCATAAATTCGCCATTTCGCCATCTTTTCCGAGTGTCCTTCATCTCTCCACTACATCGATGACATGGTGAAACACTTTGTTCTTCATCTAAAAGACCATGTCTTCTTAAAAATGCCAGAGTCTTGGATTCGTCACTGATTTCATTGTAGAATTCCTTTGCGAGCATCTTCAGAGCTTTGCTACTGACTGCAAATATTTAAACTGAAGTATAGAAGCCTACTAAATATAAAAATGGTAAAGGACTTGTTTATTTTTTAACAAACTATACAGCAATCTATCTAGTTAACTAATTAGGAAATTAGGTAGCAAGCTAGATTGTTACAAACAGCACAACTTGCATTACTTTGCATTAGGTCGCAATCTAGTTGTTACTTAGGAAATTAGGTAGTTAAATTGTTATAACAAACGACACAACAAGCCTTTCTTGGAAACTGTAGATCGCATACCTGTGTAGATATCATACCAAAGTAGATTCGTGACATGTAGATAACCAGCCAAAGCAGCACCTTGTCAGGTTCGTGGCATCCGATTTAGTTTCAGTTCAGGCGGCCGGAGGCCTCCACGTCTATGGCGTGATCTGAAGATTTACTTCAGTTTCAGAGAGACGCTGAAGTGGCAACATGGCAGCTGCGTCCGCACATAAAGGTAGTTTACACCAACGCACTTTTGTGTTGCGGGCTGTTACGGCGTGGGGGGACCGCAAGAAACCGTTACAAAATTGACGCGGTGGGGAGAAAAAATGACCGTTATTGGGCGGCGTGGCGCGGACCCGGGCGGTGGGTTACGGGCATGTCACGGCGTGTTCTTGCGGTGTCTAGCGGAGTGTTACGGAGTTGGCGCGGTGTTATGGTCGTTGTTGCTATGCCAGGGCACGCGCTCTTGCGGCTTTGTTACTCCGTGCAGCGGTGTGTTGCGGGTGGCTTGCGGTGTTGTTGCGGAGTAATAATAACATAATTCATAATAATGAGACAAATGAGAAGCAAATGATGGACATGTAAAGCATAGAAAGTAGAAAATGAACATGAAAAGTATAGAAGTAAGAAAATGAACGTGAAAAGCATAGAATGTAAGAAAATGAACATGAAAAGTGTAGAAATTTTTTTTTTTTTTAAAGTAAGAAAATGAACATGAAAAGTTTAGAATGTAGAAAATGAGCGTGAAAAGCATAGAAAGTAAGAAAATGAACGTGAAAAGTGTAGAAAAAGTAACGAAAAATGGAACATGAAAAGTATTTAGAATGTAAGAAACAATGAACATGAAAAGACGTTTAGGAAAGTAAAGAAAATTAACATGAAAAAGTGTAGAAAGGTAAAGAAAAAATTAACATGAAAAAGTTGTAGAAAGTAAGAAAATTAACATGAAAAGTGTAGAAAGTAAGAAAATTAACATAAAAGAAAAAGTTAGAAAGTAAGAAAATTAAACATGAAGAAAAGTGTAGAAAGTAAAGAAAATGAAACATGAAAAAGTATAGAATGTAAGAAAATGCAACAGTTTTCAAAAGCATAGAAAGTAAGAAAAATGAACATTGAAAAGCATAGAATGTTTAAAGAAAATGAACGTGAAAAGCATAGAAAGTAAGAAAAATTAACATGAAAAGTGTAGAAAGTAAAGAAAATGAACATGAAAAGTATTAGAATGTAAGAAAAATTGAAACTGAAAAGCGGTAAGCAAGTAAAAGAAATGAACATGAAAAAGCATAGAACTGTAAGAAAATGAACGTGAAAAGCATAGAAAGTTAATGGAAATGAACATGAAAAGTATAGAAAAGTAAAGAAAATGAACGTAAAAAGTATAGAATGTAAGAAAATTAACGTGAAAAGTATAGAATGTAAGAAAATGAACATGAAAAGCATAGATGTAAGACAATGAACGTGAAAGCATAGAAAGTAAGAAAATTAACATGAAAAGTATAGAAAGTAAGAAAATGAACATGAAAAGCATAGAATGTAAGAAAATGAACGTGAAAAAGCATAGAAAGTAAGAAAAAATGAACATGAAAAGCGTTAGAAAGTAAGAAAATGAACTGAAAAGCATAGAATGTAAGAAAATGAACGTGAAAAGTATAGAATGTAAGAAAATGAACATGAAAAGTATAGAATGTAAGAAATGAACGTGAAAAGCATAGATTAAGAAATAAAGAAAATGAACGTGAAAAGCATAGAATGTAAGAAAATGAACCGTGAAAAGCATAGAAAAGTAAGAAAATGAAACGTGAAAAGTATAGAAAAGTAAGAAAATGAACGTGAAAAGTATAGAAATGTAAGAAAATGATCGTGAAAAGTAGAATGTAAGAAAAATGAACAAATGAAAAGAATAGAAAGTAAGAAAATGAACATGAAAAGCATAGAATGTAAGAAAAAATGAACATGAAAAAGCATAGAAAATGAACGTGGAAAAGCATAGAAGTAAGAAAAATATAAAATGAACGTGAAAAGTAGAATGTAAGAAAAAATGAACGTGAAAAGTTAAAGATAAGTAAGAAAATGAACAGGAAAAGCATAGAAAATGAACGTGAAAAGCATAGAAATAAAAAGATCGAAATAAGAAAATGAACGTGAGTAAAATAACGTAAAAGCATAGAATGTAAGAAAATGAACGTGAAAAGTATAGAAAAGTAGAATAAGAAAACGTGAACAAAGTATAAAAGATGTAAGAAAATGAACAATAAAAAGCATAGAATGTAAGAAAATGAAGCGTGAAAAGCATAGAAATGTATGAAAAATGAACGTGAAAAGTATAGAAAGTAAGAAAATGAACGTGAAAAGTATAGAATGTAAAGAAAATGAACATGAGAAAAGCATAGAAGTAAGAAAATGAACGTGAAAAGTATAGTAATGTAAGAAAATGACGTGAAAACGTGAAGTATAGAATGTAAGAAAATGAACGTGAAAAGATAGAATAGAAAAGTAAGAAAAGTGAACGTGAAAAGTATAGAATGTAGAAAAGAATGAAACGTTGAAGAAAATGAATAGAATGTAAGAAAATGAACGTGAAAAGTATAAGAATAAAAAGTAAGAAAATGAAATTGGGACTTGGTTTATACCATAACATTTTCAACTGCAAATATCATATAATTTATCAACTGAGGTCAATATGTCTTTAGTCTGTTACTGATTTTCATTGTTCCCCTGTTAATAACTATGTCCAGTCAATGTTAATTATTGTTCATTATCATATTTGTATGTGTTCATGTTCATTTGATCATGTTCTCAATATTATATTATTGTTCTTTACCTTGTATATTATATCATTTGATGGCCATATCTATTTCATGTTACATTTCATTTTATAATTCAAGTTATTTTCCGAGTTCTATTTATTTCATATTCCTTATTTCATGTTAGATTTCCTGTTATATTTCTTCATGTTATTATTCTTTATGGCCATGCTTTTTAATTTTTCAATTTCATTTCACCCAATCATATCATCATATATATTGTGATGACTATATTAATTAAACCATCAATAAGGAAAATGTAAATGCAAGTCAGTATTTCACATATTTATTACAAAAGGAGACATTATGAATGGTATATAAAATGTACAAAATCATTTAATATTAATATGTTTAGTACATTTCTAAAATATTTAAAAGATCGTTGTTTTGGTTACCAAGTGATTATTTATTATTGTAAAGTCAGAGCAACCTACCTTATAGAAAATGAATGCCACCTTCAGGATTGCACTATTTTCACACCTAGTTTTTATGAAAGTATGATAAATATATTACGAAGCGCTAATAAGATGACCTTTTATCCACAGATAAAAACGAAAGTGGTATGTGAACATTTAATGAAAAACAGTGATTTCCAAATATTGAAAAATTGTATCCACTATTCAAATGGAAACTAATTTGGGAACATGTAAATAATAAGTATATAAAATATGAAAGTAGAGAAATTTGTTTAAGTATGTTCATGAAGTTTTAAGTACAAATGATAGGCTAGCCATGATGAAAATAAAAGATGTTAAGGAATGCGGTTGTGGATGCATAGAAACCAATATGCATATTGTATATTTCTGTCCTTTGGTTAAGAATTTGTTGTCCTGGGTATTCGAATTGCTTAGAAAATGTTGTAAATTAAAAGGTGATAACAGTTTAAAGATTTTAAAACTAGATTTTGAAGCAAACTCAAAAAGGGATGAAAATACAGCAATGGTAATAATAGCAGATTTTATTTCAAGTATATGGATGACAAGATATTTGGGAATAAGTACTGACCAGCAAATTATTAAATGTATAAAGAATAGACTGTTAAAAACATTTAATATAAATATTATAGGATTTAAGTCTAATGTTAAAAATTTTTTCACGAATCAGTATGTTTCTAATTTAAAAATACTATATTTAGAAAAATAATAAATTGAATAATTTTTATATTATACATAGATCTTATAATGTATATACAAAATTGTACAAAATATAATTTTGTAAAGTAATATTTCTTAAAATTAAAATAAAAAAAAAAATAATTGAGGTTCACCAAAAAAAAAAAAAAAAAAATCTACCTAGGGAGATGCCGTAACACTCCCTCGCGGGTTGTACTACGTCGCACCACTGGGGGGTGTGGTGCGGTGTGGCACGGCACAGTGCGGGTTCTTACCTCTTTTGTTGCGAGGCTGCGCCACACCGCATACGGCTTCATGCGACTTCATCCACCTGCCAGACGCCACGCAAAAATTTGAAATTATTTAAAATCCGGGCGGCGTCGCGTGGCTTTAACGGTCTTCTCCTGCCCCCGCCAACGAGGTGGCGCGCTTTTGGTGCGTTTATAGTGCGGTTTCATGCGGTTTCTTGCGATCCCACGCCGTAACAGACCGCACCACAAAAGTGTGTAGGTGTAAACCAGTCTTGTAGGAGTTTCTGGGAGGAGTTTATTGAACGTCATAGAAAAGCGAAATTAGGCTTATGATAAATTTGTTGGAAAATTATTGAAGGATGATCTCTCTCCTCTCTCTCTCTCGCTCTCTCTTTCTCGCTCCTCTCACCTTCTCTCGCGTCTCTAATATATATAATATATATATATTATATAATATAAATATATATATTAATTATATATATATATAATATATGTATATATATATATATATGTTGCACTGTTGCATCTTGCATAGTCTAATGGCATATACGGTAGTTTAGTATACAGTAGGTCTATGATCCGTGAATGCAGAATAGGCACTTAAACCTACAGTTCTGCAGCCAAGTAAGTGAAGTGTACAATTTTCAACTCTTGTAGTACTTGTGCACAAAATTTTTAGTTAAACATGGAACACTGAAATATTATTGAATACATTGTCATAGACTTTTTTATTTTATTTTATGTATGGAAAATAATGTCATTTAAACAATAGTACTACGCGCATACACACCAAGTATGTAGTATATATATATATATATATAATATATATATAATATATAATACACTATATATACACATATATATATACATACTTACATACATATATATATATAGTATATATATATATAATATATATATATATAGTATACACATATATATATATATATATAGATATATATATATATGTATATATATATAGATATGGTATATATATATATATAGTATATATATATATATTATATACACAATATACATATACAGTATACATATACACACTTATGTGTGAGTATATTATGTATTTACGTATTGTTTATATGCAATATCTGTATGTATTAGTAGTACTGTTGTTTAAATTACATTGTTAGTTTGTTTTGCACAAAAATAAGTTTATGACAATAACTTTTCAATAATATTTGAATTTCCTTGTTTAAATAAGAATTTTGTGTAGAAAAGATCTGAAATTTGTATTCTTACTTGGGTACAGAACCGCAGGTTTAAGGGCCTATTCTGCTTTAACGGAACTGTAGACCTACTGTACCTATACCAGGCTGTATACCACTAGAATACGAAAAATGCATAAACTATCTCTCCCTTTGTGTAAGAGAAAGAATAGGTGCTCTTTCTAATTTACAGTAATTCGCTGCCATGGTTCTCGGGATAGTTCAAGGTCAAACAGTCGTGAATGATAATGGCAATGCCTAGTAGGCCTATATGTGACATATCTTCAGGCACGTCTGTTGAGACAACATACATTCACTTTATGGAAAATAACAGCCATTGGCGACGTAGTTCTGAAGTACCGAAGTTAGAGACGACTAAGAATCACTAAAATGGGAAGTTTTTCGCTCATACTTTAAAAAGAAATCTAGATACATTTAACGGCCATTGAAATAAGCAAATCGACAGACCGAGGAATATGTGCTGATTCAAACTTATTACCATGAAAACTTAGCAACGGTGGGCTGCATACTCTTAAAATCCGTAATGATTTATTGTTTATAATTATTTGTTTAATTCCTTCTCTCGTGGGTCGTTCCCGGATTTGCATCAGACCTATAAATGATTGGCGTGGAAACCAAACCACATTGCATGAACATTACACGTCCAGGAATATCCTGTGGGCCTAAGTAACAGTGACCCTAACCTGTCTTGGTTTGGTTAAGCCTAGGCATATACTACCTTTGAAAATCGTTTATGAGCTTTGGAAAAATGTGGTCTTATGCTCCCTACATTTCATTGAATTTTAGATTTAAATGGATAAAAACATGCCTTTTAACCCTGTATTTCATTGAATTATATGCAAGTGTATGAAAATTAAAAACATACATTTAAAACCTGAATTTCATTAGATATTACAGATATAAATGCATAAAGCCATAGTTTTTAACCCTGCAGTTCACCTGAAATATAGATAAATGTATAGATGCATACATTCAAACAGACTTGTGGAGTTGCAAAACCTCGAAAAATTAAAATTATTTTGAGAGCAAGAACTGCATGGGAATGCTTTGACTATAGTTTACGTAATTACCGTCCAAAATCCAATGTTATTCCACCTGTAGATTCATTATTTTTTTTCCACCGCGGACGGAAACGTTGTCTGGCCTGACTCCTGAAAAATATAAGGATAAATTTGGTTTAATGGAACAGGCAAGGATTATATAGGCCTATATCTCTGGCAATGATTATAGGCCTATACATCTAATGCAAATCAAAGCTCCCAGCTTGACTTTGCTTCTCATTAGAGTTCATCCATCTCTTGATCATTTTCTGCAATACAATATCCCTGGATTTTCCGTGTTCAGAATGCAGTCTGCGTTTGTAATATATTGTTTGTTTGTTTGTGTAGGTAGCTATAGTCTCACATTCGACATGTTGATTTTATTTAAAGGCGGCCATTAAAAACAGGAGAAAGAAAAAAAAGACTAATCAGCTTTTCTACAAGGATATCAAACACCAGCATCTAATCGTTACCATAAAATTCTCCCAGGAAATTAAAACGAAACGTAAATTAGTTTCAAGTGGGAAGAAAAGAGAAACGACACAAATCTCAGTCCACCGAGATGACGAACGTTAAGCGCAAAGGCTTAACGTTCGTCATCACCTTACGAAAGAGTCCAGTAACAAGATGACGAGATATACAATTATCCGGAGATTATAGAACCGATTCGATCACCTGTAACGAAGAGAGAGAGAGAAAGAGAGAGAGAGAGGGTGGGTTAGTAATGGAATTACGATAAAATTAAGTTTCGTGTTACTGAAAAAGGTGTTTGCCACCTGCTGTGTGTGTGTGTGTGTGGTGTGGTGATCTGACAAGCAAGGGGGATATATATGAGAGTATACATACACTATACATTCTTAACTGACCGTTGAGATTGGTATAATATCAATTACACAACATATCATTTTCAGTGTGTAGTATTTATCTAACACTGACCTACGTACATGTAATTTTATTTACGATGTATGTGGTATCCACTCACGCGCCCACGTACGTACGTGTAGTATAATCCAATTTTTGGACTAGATGTCTTTAGATTGTTGTGAAGATGAGTTTGATATATACTCTCTCTCTCTCTCTCTCTCTCTCTCTCTCTCGCTCTCTCTCTCTCTCTCTCTCTATCTCTCTCTTTCGGGTCTCCTCTCTCTCTCTCTCTCTCTCTGATGTACTATATGAAATACGATCAGCTGCCTTCAGACCATTAAGTTAGGTGTAATAAACGAGATTAGAAACGAATATAAATATACTTTTGTTTTTAAATCGTCTCATTGACTTAGCCAAATATTTTATTTTTATTTTCCGTTTAATCTCAGGTTCGTATTTACAGTCTTGATGTTAAAGATAGAAGTAAAACATTGTCGGAATCTATAGAATTAATGAATGCATTATAATAGTTAATACCAATAAAATTAAAAGAAAACTAAGTATATTTTAGTTGTGGTATACCGCTGCACATCGGCCTACATAGAAAACGGGTTATTAAGTCTAAAAACCTTCCAAATAATTATGAAAGAATAAGCAGGAATTTTACTTTTATTTAAAGTTATCACAGATAGCTAACATAGCTTTCTATCTATTCGAGCTTTGTTTCACAAATGTATTGTAACTGTAAGTACATTGTTTTGGTTCAGCATTTTTTTATATTAATCTCGTAAACCTAGTTTCGAATTATTATTATTTATATTTTTCAATTGGCGTTCACAAATCAGTGTAGACGAGGAAAAATGTTAGAAATGTAATGAAAAAACTCGATAAATTATGCAATAAATGTATTGTACCCATGAAATGGAGGCCAGAGCGAGATAAAATGAGCAAATTAACCTATTACCATAACTGGCAAATAGCAAATTCTCTGTTTTAGTGATTCGTTGTTGACGAATTATTTAGTCTGGCAGCATAGTGGGTACAACTGTCAATGAAAACGGGGTTGAACGACGTCTATAAAAATAAGTAGAAGTATCCTAACAAGTTCCCTACATACACTTGAGTGCTACATAAACAATATTAGTCTAAGAATTTTTAAAAGTACTCTAATATTACTGTAATTTGGTGAATAATAATTCCCCTTTAGACCTGAAGAAAATTTTTTTTCTTTTGTAGATTTCCGTCAGCGATAGATTTCCGGGGGTACTATTATAAGTATTTTACTTTAGTTTACCTTTAGTAATTAGTATTTGCATATCTTTTGTACCGTAATGTAAGCGAAAATATATTTGCTTTTGTGGTTTTCTCCTGAAAGTTAACTTATGTTAATTCAAATCGGTATAGTATTATAAACGCTCTGTAATAAAGCTGAATATTTTTAATATTATACTTTCATACTGTATATACAGTCTCAAGATACAACGAAGACTGTATGATATCACCCATCATGTATCCTGATATCTATATATATATATAAATATAATATATATATATATACACGAAGGGAGAATTGGTGAGTTGCGGAAGCAATGAAAGGATATGATTAAAATGTCAAGAAGAGAACATAGACTTATTTGTTACACAGGGTCAACAAACGAAGGAGATTAAATCTGTCTGGAAAAGATTGGCTTGAGATAAGCTTGACATCTGATCATAGATTACTCGGAATGATAGAATAAATATATAGAAGACTGGTTTGAAAGGACAGTTCCGGAATAGAGCTATAAATATACTACGTAGTTCGAGCACGCAAATCGAGAGAGAGAGAGAGAGAGATTAAAGTATTTAGGGCTATATTTCAACTAATGTTCCAACGAGTATTAAAAATATAAAAACCCTATTTGGAGGAAGTCTTTCCAGAGTGTAAAGTAAGCACACAAGAGTTTTTGAAGTAATACTTTTGGTGTTTTAGTACTAGTTTTCGATGTTTTAATACTAGTTTTAAGTTGTTTTAGTACCAGTTTTGTTGTTGATATATTAGTACTAGTTTTTGATATTTCAGTTCAAGAGTTTGGTTTTTTAGTACTATTTTTGGTGTTTTAGTACTTTTGTTTTTTTATGTTTTAGTATATTTTTTATGTTTTAGTACTAGTTTATTTTATATTTTAGTACTAGTTTTTGATTTTTGTACTAGTTTTATTTTATATTTTAGTACTATAGTTTTTGATGTTTTAGTACTAGTTATGTTATATTTTAGTACTAGTTTTTTATGTTTTAGTACTAGTTATTTTATACTTTAGTACTAGTTTTTGATGTTTTAGTATTTAGTTATTTATTATTTTAGTACTAGTTTTTTATTTTGTTGTTTTAGTACTAGTTATTTTATATTTTAGTATTAGTTTTTGATGTTTTAGTACTAGTTATTTTGTATTTTAGTGCTAGTTTTTGATGTTTAAGTAATTGTTTGTGATGTTTTAGTACTAACTTTGGTGTTTTTTAGTACTAGTATTACCTACTAGTTTCGGTGTTGCACTTACAGAGTGGGACGTAGTAATATCCTGTCTCAGTGGCGGAAGTAGTATGTCTTTAAGTCAAAGAGAGACACAGATGTTAATCATATAAAACTGAAAAAAAAGAAAAATGTTTTTGTTAACATAGAAATGTGCAAGCGGTGACGTGTGGTGGCAATAATCTAAAAATAAGTGGGTGACCGGGATGTATAAGGCAAGCTTAATTGAGGGAAAGATCCCAATGCGATATAAGAGTTTCTTTATATCTTAAGGGAAAATGTGGTAGAGGTATACTACAGGAATTGGAGCTATTAGAAATAAGGAAAAATATTGTGGGTTAAAATTTAGGACTTAGCCAAGAAAGAATAACTTGATCTCAAGTGGAGGCGGTTACGAAGTATTGCTTAGACATTATTTTTTAATGATAGGTGTGACTCAAGTCTACGTAGCCCATAATTAATATTCATTCATGCAGTGATGAAGGAATGCATAAAAACGAGAGAAAATGGCGAGAAATGCGGGAGGATTGTCTAATTCATTATAAAAAGCCGGTTCAAAAGCAAATGGCGCTATACCGAGTCTTCAAAAAGTATCGAGGCAGCTATGGCTCTGCTTTAATTGGGGAAGTTATAGTCTTGTTGTTTGATCGATTATGAAATTTAGGTCTTGGAATATGAAACACAGGGAAAGGGTTAAAAACCGTTCATGCGCTAACGTGGGCTGGTTTTAATTCGACGACAACAGGTGACAAACCCAATGCGCGCAGGTGCTGCTGGCCCCTGTAATAAAACTGATTAGAGCCAATGGCCGACGAGTGGCTTCCAGGAACTTGGGAGATATGTAGGTTGATAGTTCAATTAAGACAATTTGATAATAACATATAAGGGGTCGTTCCGTTCAAAATTTACGTAACGTCTTATCGGGTGAGAGGGCGGTATATGGTGAAGCCAAGGTCCTAGTGTGAAGCGTTATGAGTGTAACGAAAGAGAGATATTGAAGATTCTGCAACAGACTTTTATCATATTTCGATAATATTGAGAAATATTGTATTTATTTATTGCATAATTATGTTTTAAAAAATATAAGAAACTCAACCCTTGTTTGTACTTCAACATTTTCCACTAGATCTATATATGTGTCACTTGACACAATAATCACGAACTCATCCCTTTTTTGAGCTCCGACGTCTTCTACTTTATGCATAATAAAAAGTATTAAAAAAAACAAAAAAAATCCGAAGGCATTAATTTCCAGGTACTTTAATATATCATTGCATTAAAAAAAAGGAAACGTACTAATTTGGAGTGGATGGGAGGAGGGCGGTGTATTACTATGTGTGTAAAGTTGCATAAGTTTCTAAGGGATGTCTGGATATGTTTATGAGGCGTGACAACGGGGAAGGAGCAGTCAAATATTACCATGAAATATTGGTATTACATTATGTTTGAACGGCCCCTAAACAAAATGAGAGTGTGAGGGATGTCTTCAGTACTACACGCCCCCTCATCTGCTCAATCATGATACCCTTGACTGAGTCTAAAGAAGAATGGATTGACTTCGAGAGAATGCTCCAATTAAGCCCAAGTGGAGGCGCCTGATATCCATGACAATGTTTGCCAATGAATTCCACTGAACGTAGGTGTTGGATGGTTATAAAGCTGAAAACAAGGATAGTTACCTAGAGAACCATCATCATAATTTCGCTCATTCTCGAGTTTTATAGATATCCATCTATAGATTCTAGACCAAGTGATACGTAAGCGTCACTGAAGAGTGTTGACGAGAACGCCGCTTTTCTCTCCGCTCTCGAATTAGTTTACAGATTCTAGGTGACTGATCTAAGCCAACTTACACAGCATAGGATGAGGCCGAGTAGAATTCACCCGATAAAAGAAAGAAAAAAAATGGTAATCCAATTCATGTCGCTTGCGCTTGTAGTAAGGCACTTCACTTGCTGCTCTTTCGTTCTTCTTCTTTAGGACGCTCGTGAAAAGTTTGGTATTTGCCGTTCCCTATTGCGTTTATTACGAAACCATTCTCTTTGTTCTAGACCACATTAATACCACTTAAACTTCGAAAGAGAGGATCTTACCGGATGATTACATCTCCCGGTCATAAATTCACACGGACACTTGCCACCGACACAATAATTATCGGTTCGTGACTCTGTAAATCATCTTCTTTTCTTTTCTTATCATTTCCCTTACGTGTTGTATTAAGACGAAGCAAGTGGCCATTTGGAATCTGAAAACCGTCTTTGCAATGGTACTAAAATAAATTCTATAAGGACTGACGTGGGAAGCTGGCCGACACTTGTGTAGTAATTGTCTTGTACAGGTCACCTGATGATCAATTGTTCAGCTACGTGTGAAACTTAGAGCGGAAGGACTTTGGGTTAATGGTTGATGTGGGCGACCTCTTTCGTAAGACATCCATAGAGTGGTCTCTTAGATATAATTTGAAGGAATTCACACGAAAGAGACGGAGAGAGGGAGATCAGGTGTGAAACAATATCCTTAGCATGGGAAAATGGTATACTCGTTGTTTCCCCTATGATAATCTGTATGGTTACCCGTCTAGAGAATTGTCAGACAACCTACGGTTCAATGTCATCGTCTCTCTCTCTCTCTCTCTCTCTCTCTCTCTCTCTCTCTCTCTCTCTCTCTCTGACAACTGGACCAGTAGCATAACTGAATTTCTCATCTATTTGAATAATGAGAAAGCATTAATCGAATTTAATTGACAATTGCCTAAGATGGTCATAAGTTCATAAACCACGTATCCCTGTATTTTTAATCATCTTTAGGCCTTTATATTTATTTATTAAATAATATTCTACTATGCAAATGGTTCATCTCAACAGTTTATGGATTTAAAATAAAATCTCATTCACATTCAAATCCCAAATTTCATTTCAAAATCATATATTCTCCATCAACGGTTCGTTCCTGGTTACTAAGCGCTCACTCACAAGCACAGTTGCGGGGGCACTCACTATACACTGTTTATGAAGTGCAAATCTTTAATTTCTTGTTTATTTTGCTATTTAATTTAGTTTAAACTTTACTTTGTGTTACCTCAAAATGTTTATTTAATTCATGTCTCTTATCCCTTTTCTGTGACAATAGTGAGATACGTTCAAACCTCCGGCGTCTCCCTCTCTTCTCTAAAGGGTTAGAGATCCTGGAGGAGCTTGCTTCAACTTCATCCATGCCTGACGCAGAAAAGGGCGTTCAGTAACCCCCTCCCCCCCGGCCACCGAATTTTGCAATCCTTCCTGATCATTGTTATACCCCCTACAGAACAACGTCCACAAAAAAAGAAAGAAAGAAAAAACCCCCACAGGTGTTGTAGAAAGACCCTTCATAGACTCGGATGTGGCTGATTCGTTTTTATAAATTTTGCATCAGGAACGCGAAGCCAAACTTGATGTATAAGTATTGGTAATGATACTAAGACGCTTCCTATGATTTCTTTAATAATAAAAAAAAAAAAACTCAGTAACAGCTCGTTCGTCCTCCATTTTTCAATAATACTTTTGACATTACATCTGTGTTGATTGAAAATCATGATGAAGTATTAGATAATAGCGGGTACGTCAGAGCGAAACGTATGATTATACGTAGTCTATATGTCGTATTTCTTCATAAGCAGGTTATGCCTGTTCCCACCACGTTTATCAATCTTCGTATAACTTTGTTTTATTATTGTTCTAGATGAAAGTATTTATTGTAGTGATTTAACACCCAATTTAGAATCAACTTCTTTGTAATGATGCGTTGGAATTTGGAGCTAATAGATGTAACATCGTTATTTTTGACCGAGCCTCTCGTAAAATATGGTAGGTACTATATGTATTTCGCACATAAGAATGGAAAAACGATTTTTCCAGTTATATTCGTCATTAAACAATAATGCATTCAGTTTTGTAATCCTAAACAGCTATTTTAAAAGAAATATAGAGTTTATTCTGTAGTTCCCCACCAGTATTCAGTGTTTGGTCATATGGGTTCATTAGGCCTACATCAAATAATGAATTCGGGTTAGGTTTAGGCTTCCAGAAAAAAATATAAAAACTCATTTTCTAGGAATGGATATTCGAAAAATTGGCATGCTAAAGTTGATATTCTCTGAAATAAACTCCAAAAAGCTTACTCAGGACTATACAGATTCTCAGAGCCCTGGAGACTTCATCTTTTTGTTTATAGTCATTTGCTTTTATTGATTTTTTAAAGGATAAAGTTAAATAAATCTTCTATAACAACCAGCCAGAGTCAATGAATAACAGACCTTTCTTACCCTTTCATGAAAACTTTTGAGAAAACGTTTAAATATAGTATATTTGCACATTGAAAAATATTTTAATCATAAATATCCCTATGAATAATAATATGACACAGTATCCCATGTATAGTACGTAATTTTTTTCAGATTGGTATAATGCAGAGCAAATCATCTCTAATGTTACTACCTCGTCCTCTGTAGATTTAAGTTGCATTCCTCACCTGTATAATTTTACGGTTTCCTTTTTCATTATCCAAATCGATCAGGAACAAAAATTAAATAAACTTTCAGTCAAATACTCAAGAAAATAGCCATTTTTAAACTTTTACTCAAACTATATAATTGAATCTAGACGAAATTTAAGTTAAGAAGTGACTATTGGGAGAATTTTCAGAAATATAGATATAAAAATAAGCTTAAATCTCACAGTTACGAGTTCATAGACTAAAAAATTTAATGGTTATAGGTGTTATAGAAGTAAAATAAGAGAGAGCCGTTTAAGAGGAGGTCCTTTTAGCTTACTACTACTTCTAGTAGTCTTCCTTCAACTGACATTCGGATTTTGACACTGCGTGACAGGTAGTAGTTACCGTAGTACTACTTAATTTGTGGTAGTATCAAATTGCCGGCTTTTTTTGGTGAGTCGTATTGCAGAGTTATTTATTTTAGAGTTGAAAAATACCGGTGACTATTTAATAGATGCATTTAAGATGTGTTTATTGATAAATGGGTAGTCTAGGTAGCCCAGTATAGGCTACTACTATTAAACCGAATACCTAGCCCTATAGGAGTATCTAGGCTAGTAAGTACCTATATACCTACTAGCTAGCCTAGGTAGTTCTCAAGCCTATGGACTTCGCCTGGTATGACTAACCTGCTTTCATATACTTTAGTACACAAGATACACCAAATAGGTATTATGATTCCCTCTTGGTTGGCAGAGAATAGGCTATAAACTAGTATAGTAGTAGTACCAATCTATGGTGAGGCTTTGGGCGTGTCTAAAAGCGAAAACACGCGTTGCCATATCTTCAAGCTCTTGTAGAGGCGGCCAAAGTCAAAGCTCTCTATTTCTCACTAATCACCAAGGGAAACATTACCCTTAGGTCTTAACCTCTGTCCTCTACAGATTACCCTCCTTTCAGAGTCTGGTGAAAGGGGAATGCCCACTCAAATTGTCTGAGAAGGGTTCGCTGGTATAAGTTTATTTTTCCTTTATTCAGGTAGTGTGTATTGGCATTAAAACTTCAGATATGAAACAGTTCTTTTTATTCTTCAATTAACCTATTTATTAACAATCTAGCTACATGAGAGAAAAATAAAGGGAAATTATTGATATGATAAATTTCATACATTAGTCATTTCTTTATTTTAGAAACATTCAAGTAATAAATACAGTATATCTAATAAATAAGAATGATAATGATACACTTAATTTAACCTCGTGATGGATGCATTTAAAATGGTGGTTTCAAAGAGAACAGTGCAGAACAGCGTAAAAAGAGCGAGAGAGAGAGGGATGCTTTAAGAGGACTCCTCATCAAATTTCTCAATTTATAGAAAGTTCAGATAACAGACATCTTTTAAGCATTAATCACGACACAAACACACTCGTGTTTGAGCGCCAACTATATTTACATCCGCTAATCCTTACCTTCACCATAAAGGAGCCCAGCTTATAAGATTTGACCATTCTTAAGAGATTAACGAAGGGTATATTGTTCTTGACTGACAGATACAGATTTCGATACTTGACCTGAGAACTCCAGATTGTAGATTTGTGGCAACATGTTTGCCATGTTTCTCAAATATGATATTGAAAACCTTAAGAATGTTGATCATTAACAACTGTTTACATAAAAAACCATGATCAGCGAATAATTCAGAGTAATTCCCTTGGGTGATTAGTAAGAAATATAGAGCTTTGACCTTTGCCAGCCTCTACAAAGAACTTGAAGATATGGCAAAGCGTGTTTTTGCTTTTAGACAGGCCCAAACCCTCACTATAGATTGGTACTACTAGTGGAGAATAACCTCTAATACTACCTAAGTTGTAACCTTACAATGAAATAGCTATCCAGAACTAGCATAGGCTAAAGCCCCCTAGCCTAAATCATACAGGCCTAGTAGGAACACCATGACCCCTCCTTGGGTTCCCAATGGGATCTCCATGTTGTTAGAATTAGGGTAAAACACTGCTGTGCGACCAGGCAACCACTTGTACGGTAGGCACAACACTTTCCAAAAAAAACATAGCATTTCCAGTAACCTAAGTTAGACGTTGGTCACAAGCCAGCCTCCGTGGAAGCAACACCTCGAGACCTTTACTTTCCTGTCAAAGTATGTGTTTTCTCCCAAGTAAGAAATTAAGGCCATAATTTCCGATTAAACAGAAGTTGTACCTAGTGAAAGTCTAAGCCATGCGCAGTGCTAACTTACCTTCATGACGCTTTCAAAATTTCTTACTTAAAACTCCTTATGTGTAAAAGATTGATGCCATCTTGATGTTTGTGGAGTCCACTTGCATAAATGAACTTCCATTTCTGTGGTAAATCGGAACACCACTTGTACCCATAGACGCTGGAACCCTTTCTTTACAACAGTCTCAAACAATGATGTTGTTTATGCTTGTGACCCTGGAAGCCTGGCAATGTTAAAACTAAGCAGACTGTCTTCCAGTGACGATGCTAATTAAACTACATCTAGATGATTAAAAAAAAAAGTACAAATTAAGGAATTTTTGGTACAGGAAATGGCAATTACAGGGAGGGGCCCTAACCTAATCTTCCCTAACTTTGATGGCAGGGCTTCCATCCTCAAGTGAAAATACCATAGCCACTTTTAAAAGTTAACATGGTTACATGTAGACCCCCATCTACATCAGTTGAGGTTTTTGTGGAGGTCACAGTTCATAGGTATATACTGTACATACTCGATTGATCCTTGTTTCAATCTGTGGAGGTAGAGTGGCCTCAGTGATTGCCCACTTTGTCATAAAGCTTTTCTTGACACATAGGCTTAGATATCCTGATACTTTAAATAACCTTGTAGATAGTATATCCTGATACATTTAAAATAACCTTGTTAGATAGTATATCCAGTTACATTTAGATAGTCTTGTAGTTAGTATTTATGCTGCATTTGTGGCTAAAATTTTAAGCTACTTTTTGTGGTTATAGGGATCTGTTAATGATGACTAAGGATTCCTTTCAATGGCAAGGAAACTATAATTGTGATGTAGAATCTAATTACATTTTTAAAAGTGATTGATGAAAAGCCAGGCTGCATAAGTCCACTAAATCATTTGGACATTTGCTTAATTTTTAAATGAACTGCATTGTGGGTCCATTGCAACTTTGAAAACATTGTGGTAATAATTGAAATTTGAAATAACATCATGGCTATTGACATAAACTATTTTATTTCAGATTGATTGTTCCTTAGCATCTTCAACAAAACCAGTTAATGTCAAAGAATGGTACAATCAATAGGAATAACAAGGACAATGTTGACACCTGGAAGTTGTTTCTTAAGAATTCTGTCAAATTTGTTGATATGTACCGAAGCCTTCTGGATACCTATGTGTTAGTAAGTAAAGCAGAACTGTTTATTACCATTTTGTTTAAATATTTTAAATCACAATCATTTTATTAAATTTAGATTGCATTATCTGGTATATTGGAACCTTTCCTTTTTTTTTCCTTAAGGATACCATGTTACCAGGTATGTATAATAAAGAAGTTCCGATCATTTGGCAACTGATTCTTCTTTGAAAACCTGGTTATTCAGCATGTTGGAATAAAATTTAAAACTATGTGGACCTTGATACAGGGTGCTGCAACAACACTAGATGGGATTCAGTGGTTACAGACTTATGTTTATATGGTGAATTTGGGGGGCCTAAATGATGGTCTGGTACCAGTATATTATTTAATTAAATATGTTGATCACAGACCCATTACTTAACCTATATTAGCCTACATTTTTGGTCTTCTAATGCCTCAAACACTAGTCTTGTGTTTAATAGATATAGCGTTAGTGGACAAAGAGGTCATCCAATAGCTATCATGGATCTTTTGTGCAAAGGTAGCTAAAATTCACTCATTCTGGGTCCAGAAAACCCCAGAGTGGTCTAAGAATCACGCAGTGAGAGGTTAATAGTATGGCAAAGGTCATGGTTTAAATTGTGGTCAGACAATATATTTCAGTTATGGAGGAGTTATGGAGTTCCATTTGACAACGTCTGTGTGTGTGAGAGAGAGAGAGAGAGAGAGAGAGAGAGAGATAGAGAGAGAGAGAGAGAGAAGAGAGGGTTGTAATTGCTGTATGGATAGTTAATGACTGAATTGGTTGTTGGTAGGTTCTGGGCTGTCTGCTGGTAATGTGATTGTTAGAGTTGTGTGTTTTGAGTGAGTTTTTCAGTTAGTCTTTAGTCAGAAACTGGTGATGTTCAGTAGTGTCGGTAGTTCTTTGAAGGCATTGGGAGTTAGTTGAGTTTTGTGCGTTATTGATTTGTTATTATGTTGTTAGGTTGGTGTTGTTTGTTTAGAGTTGTTGTGCCTGTGCTGTTGTGATTTTTTGTGTTGTTTGTGCATGGCTTTTTGTTGTGTTGTTGAGTTTTTGGTTGTTTGCTGTGTTGTTAGGTTGTGGTTGTGTTTCTTGGTTGTTTGCTATGTTGTTTTGTGGTTGTGTTCCTTGGTTGTTGTGTTTGTTGTTGTCCTTGGGTGGGTATTGTTGGGTTGTAGTCCTTGGGTGTTGTTGTTGTTGTTGTGGTGTTGTGGTTCTTGGTGGCGGTGGTTGTTTATTTCTCTGTGACCTCGACCAGCGGACAGCACAGGATAGCCCGAGTAACTGGATTGATTGGTAAGTACATGTGTTTTGTTTTTTCGTTTGTTTTTGTATAGTGTTGGCAGGTACGTGTGTTTTGTTTTTTGTTTTGTTTTGTATAGGTGTAGGTCAATTGTCCTGCTGTATTTGTTGTGTAAAGAAGAAAGTGTGATTGAGGGTGGATTTTGGCAGCTGGACTGATTATGTATAATGTGGGGGGGATTCTGCAGCTTGTTTCCTAAGCTTGTGATTCCGCCACACAGTGAGATACTGACAAGAAGGAATTTGTGTGCTTTTAGGGGAAGGCGGCTGAGTAGTTATAAGAATGTCCTGCAGTTATTAGAGGTGTTCTACCCACCAACAGGAGCAAGCTCACAAATAGTTATTCTTTTGTCTGCAAAACTTGAGAAGTGTCTGGGGGAATAACCCTCGTAAAGTTAGGGTAATTATGATTGGTAGATTTATATGAAAAAATTAGCTTTGTTATTAAAGCTAGGTTCCTAGGTCATGTGAAATGAACAAGGTAGAAGGCCACAAGAGTGTACTTGTTTCATAACTAACCCTGTAAAGTTAAATTTGATGTAGCATTACAGTATTAATGATGATGTGACTATTGTCGTTTTCATTATGTAAGCTTTATGGTAGTGTAAAATGGTTGGATTATCAGATAGCACTTGCCCTACAACTGATAATGAGCATTAACCACAAGGAACATCATATATACCCAGAGAATTTGTTATTGAAAGAATCTACTTGTGAATAATAGTATACTTTCATTTTATTTATGACATTCCTTATATTTATATATAATTACATATTTTGCAGGATTTCTTCACGGAAGACTTGTGGAATCACATTAAACCAGGCTGGAGGGAAGCGCTGATTGGGTTAACTCCTTCTCAGCTTGCAGATTTCTTATGTGATAACAGTCGAAGGTTTGCATACATATTTTCTCAAAACTTCATCTTTGTTGTCTTAATTTTAGGTTTTTAACACAAACCCATAATTACATTTGCACATTTTCGGCCTTCGTAAACTAAACACCATTCCAAGGTAACAGCTGGAAGATCTTCAGGTAGATGTTTGCACGTGCATGCTGTAGGACCTTAGGTTTGAGATAGTTGGAAACCTCCCTTCTTGTGTGACTATCTTGGTGACAGCAAGGCACTAGACCTGATGCAATAATATGTGATGATGTTTCAAAGGGTTTTAATGCCACCGATTAGTGCTTGTGGTGAGTAATGCTTTTTTGTCTCTCTGTACATTGCATTTTTATTTGACTGATCTGGGAAGTGTTTATGTTGTGTATCAGTGTTTCATTAATTCTTACATTTTTGTCCTTTGTCTGGTCAGTAAGTTTACTGTTTAACTGATTCTCTGGGTTTTACACTACCCTAGAAAGTAAGTACACTCCTCTAGGTACATTTTGCTACTAATAATTATCTTTAAAAGAGTTCCATATTTCGCCTGGTGGATCACATATAGACTACCCTAACGAGTCCAATCCTCAAGGTACAATTTTGCTAGTACTGTATTATCTTAGAGAGATTTTCATATTTCTGCCAGTGGGTCATATAATACCTATTTAAAACCTTGTATACTTTAACATTAAGAAAGATATGAGATCATTTGCATAACTTGTAAACTGTTATTTGACCATCACCAAAATTGCTGAACCTATGTAAACTCTAGCCACTTTTATAGTTTTCTACCAATTATTCAATTACGTATATAAAATTTCACTTGAGTAGGATTTTATAAAAAGAATATTCTGCTTTCTGTATATCCTATTATTAATGTAAAATTGATTAGACTATTGTATATCCTTGACTTTATGAATGCAATGTATTTCCCCCCTCTTTTTCAGTCCAGAAGAAGTTTGGCCCCTATCTCTTCAAGCTCTTCGCGTATCGGCCTTTACGTACACTCTTCCGAGGAAGTCTGTAACGACAGATGCCTCATTCAAAGCATACATGAAGAAGCACAAGATTCAGCAGGATTTAGCAAGTGAATATTCATCTTGCACAACAAATTTCAAGCAAGGATCTTTTTGCTCCAAAGACAGCAACTCTGACACGACAGGGCGGAATGTAGTAAATGATAATTACGAGACTAATTTAAGCAAAAATCATCCTCTGCAGGAGACAGCGGTTGTATCCTGGGAAGAGGCCTTTTCTGAACTCAGCCCAAGTAAGATAATATTGTATTTGATTTTATTCATTATACTGCACACCTGCGTTATTAACTTTTTATTTCCTGTAATATTTGTTACACAACAAATCCATTACTTATGTGTAGCCATAGTGTGCTCCAAAGTTGCCTCAGATGCTTCAGTTTATCTTAAAAAGAAAAGGGCCATCAGCTGGTTACCACTTACATATGATAAGAGCCAATAAAAAGTTTCAGGTTTGTGGCAGTTTTCCAGTAGATGGATTCATCTAATTGTGGAAAGTTTTTGTATTTTACTTTCACTCATTTCTTTCTTTTAGCCCCATGTGCATGATTCAATTTAGTGGTAACTGTGACTTACGCACAAAAGGTTTTGTACAAAAAATCATGGGTTAGGACCATCCTCCTTAGAAAGGCTTAGGTAAAAAATGCAGTACATACATATAAACACCATTTTTTAATTTTCTGGATTGTACAAGTGTCTGCCACTGCCACTTAAATTTGTGACTAGAGAAATCCCATTTGTGAGTTTGATTTTCCAACCTACTGGCCATCAAGATTTTAATTTTTTCTAGTTTATTAAGAAATCCTTCTGTTCCAGAGACTGGGCAACACAAATTGTTGCAGCACGTTTTCCGAAGACACCTCAAGCCCAAGAAACAGCATGAAGTTGCCCGCTTAGCGTACATTGCTGGAAATGTTGCTCGGTGCGCTTGCAGCAGTACGATGATTGATGTTGGTTCTGGCCAGGGACATCTTTCCAGATTTCTGGCGTATGGCCATGACGTTAGAGTCTTATGTTTAGAAGCTCAAGGTGAATTTGTCAGAGGTGCAAAGTAAGTTAATCCAATAGAGTTTGTTAATCCCCTAGAGTAAACTATGTCCTCACTCAAGCACAGGCAAATTTGATCTGATGTGTAGTGAAATTTGTCCATTTTAAATTGGTAGATGTTACTACTAACCATTTCAAGCATGTTGTCTTGGTTTTCATGAATATCCTTTTATTTATCATCTGTATCTTCTTGATGTTTTGGCATAGTATGGTTTAGACCCTCTGGTAATTTTGGGCAATATAATGAAGTGCCAGACTTTTTGTAGGAAACTTGTTGGAGAAGTATGCATAGCTTTGGTCATAAGTACTTTGGAAATGGAAGAAAGAATAGGTACTCAGTCAGTGGATATGACAACTTGAATGATGACATTTGTAGATACCTGAAACCCAAACATACATAGGAGCACTACCAGCTCACCGCAGTTTTCTTTCTTTTTAAGAGGGACTGTATAACTTCAAGTAGTAAGTTTATATGAAAAATTGTTTGAGAACAGTACTACTTACTTTGTGTATCTTAGTAGGCTAATTTTACAATTTCAAGAAATTTGTGCTGAGCTCTTTGCATATTTATTTGTTTGTTGCTGCCATTCTTTTGTCGCCTTTTAAGAAGACTAGGAGAATTTTGATTTGAGTGTTTTAGTTATGAATATTTTTAAGTACTATTGGTATTGAATTCTTTGTTATATGTAGCTGATGAAATCATTTTTATTCCTCCCTCTTTGTAGAAAGTTTGATAATCAGCTGAAGGAGACTGTTGAAAAGATGCACCGCAAATATGAAAATCTTCCTCCGCTACCACCACCTCCGCGACACACCCACTGTCATTTAGAACCCAACATGGACCCTGAAGTATTTAGAGAGGTTGGTTATTCATACTACGTACTGTTACATATTTGAATGTCTTTCATATACGAGTGTCTATTATGATTTTAATTCAGTTGTTTTGTTAAGTACGTATTGTGTTTTGATCATACATATTACAAAACCTTTATTTTTAACAGTTTTAATTTGTTTATGGATCACATAAGTATGAAGATTTGGTTAGAAACAAGTAGAGTCGGAATTAAGAGTTGAATGAACCAGCTTTGTTAGGAGTGTACCTCTTGTATCTTTTTTTCACAACTTGGATTTTATCAGGTGAATTTGATCAGAGCAGATTTTCTTTCACTGGCATCCATTTTCTTGTCTGCTCCATTTTCTTGGTTCGCAATTACTTTGAGGTTTCCATTTGGCTCTTTCTTTATTATTTCTCTTCACTTACCCTTGACATTATTGAAATTTGGTGTGAGAGAACTGTGCTCTGGTGATAATAGGTTTGTCAAGGCTAGTAAGACTCCTTGTAACTCCATTCACATTGCTGTTTCTCCTTTTAAGAGTACATCAGAAGTATTACCTTAACAATCCACAGAATTATCTCCTGGAGTCATGTTAGTTACTCATGTAAATTTTTTTGTGAGTAAATTCAGTGATCTGTTTAGCTCCTCACATTCTTAAAAACTGTTGCAGGTCGTGACCAGTGCTTGGCCAGAATTAGAATCTTGTGGATTTGAGCATGGACTTCTGGGTCTTCATACATGTGGAGATCTTGGACCAACTTTACTCCGTATCTTTGCAAATTCGCCAGCGTGTCATGGTGTTGTATCAGTTGGCTGCTGTTACATGAAGTTAACTGTGAATGAGTAAGTATTTGTTTCACTGAAAACCAATTTTTTATTGGCCCATTACCCTAAGGGGGTTATTCTTTGCAGAGTCCCTTCGACTCATAGCTGCAGCCCATTTCATTCTTTTTACTGTACCTCCATTCACATTCTTTTTTCTAACTTACTTTCCACCCTATTGTATCATTTTTTCATGTGAGGGCCTTCAGCCTAAATTGTATACTTGTTTTTTCTACTCCATTTCTAGCTTAAAAATTGTTCCAAATGCTTAAGTAACCCTTACAAGAAAATGGTAATCAATTAATGTCACTGCATGAATTGATCCCCAGGACTTGAGCTACTGTGGGAGTCATTACTTAAGATACCTGATCAGGTGAACTTTGAGAAATGACAGTCCCATTACGAACCAGTACTATTCAGAGGGAAGTAAATGTCCCCAAGGCTTTCATACATAAGTTATAAATGCAAAGACTTAAACAGAAAGAAACCTGAAGTGATATTTATAAACAGAAAGAAACCTGAAGTGATATTTATATTGCTATAGAAATACAGAGCTGACTGTTATAAGCAGAACAAGACACATCCAACCATTTTGAACTTTACCAAATCACAATGATACCAATAGATTACATTAGTTTTGTAATTTGATCTAGAGTTCACGTTTTTGTGTTGTATATTTATGAAATTTAAAAAACTCTTGAATTTTCCCTCTGTGGGATTTATAATTTTCCAGTATTGTACACTGTAGGCAACACCATAGATTTCAGAGTAAAGTGTTTAATTTTGTTCATCATGGTAATAGATTCAGTTATTGCCTCATTTTTTCAGTACAGGCATTGCCTATCCAGGCTATCCAATGAGCAAGTTTGTTCAGTCACTGAAAGGCAATCACCTGAGCTATGAAGCAAGGGAAGTTGCATGTCACGCCATCGAAATGTACTCACAGCGTCTGCATTTGGGTGCGGATAACCTCAAAGTGAGTTGAAATTTATTACCCTTATATTTAGCCTTGAAAAATCTCCCCCCGAAAAGGGAGGTCGTCTTCTGAGTTTAAAAAGCAAACTGTAAATCCTGCCGAGATTTTTAATGATAGGCTAACCCCTGAAGTGTTAATAGTTGTGTCAATAGTTAACTACCATCCCAACAATAACAGTAAAAACTGTAGGTAGTTCAAGTGAATCAGATTTTAAAATCTTGAAGATACTGATTTTACACATTAAGCTTTTGAATGAAGTGCTTTGTTTGTTGTTTTGACAGGTTCATTGTTATCGAGCAACATTAGAGGATATTATTGTGAAACATTGGCCTGAACATCGTCATGCTGGGTTGCGTTCCGTTAACCATGCTCACAAAATGGATTTTGCAGAGTAAGATATCAAAATTTCTCATATTTGGTCCCCTGGGGGAATATTACCTCTGTTAATATTAACATTCAAATGTGGATTAATGATTTGTATTAAGTGAATTTGGTATCTCAACAATGAATGGATTATATTTTGATCAGACAGTTTAGAATTATTTTGTAGTGTTGGCAGTTAATAAGAATTAATATTTGGAGTTTTTTCAAAATTTTGTAAAATGTCTCTTAGTAAGCCTTCACTGACCCTAAGTGAAACCTCAGTTAAGCATCCAAAAAAACCTTTGTGTTAAATATACTATGAAAATATGGAAAGTAAGAAAATGTCATTATAGGATTTGCAGGTGAAAGATGATTTTTATGTATATACAGTAGTACCTCGTATTTCGGACTTTATCCGTTCTAGAAGGCTGCTCGAAGTATGATTCGTTTGAAATATGAGACAAATATCCCCATAAGAAATAAAGGGAATCAGGATAATTCGTTCCAGACAACCCAAAAAGTCCCCCTTTTCACATTTTTTCTGTTATTAATGTGCTCAAAAGTTAAATCAAGAGTGTAAAGTAATGAAACAGTACGTTATACGAAGTAAAATTTTCTGAATTTTATTTTTTCTGTGTACGATTACAAATTGTTTGGTAAAAATGGGGCCGGCCGGCTGAGGGATGGAGGGAGGAGAGATGGGAACCCCTTTTGAGCAAACTGAATTGATTGCAGTATGCAAAGGTTGATAACAAAATACATTTTATTCACATTAGGTACAAAGATAATTAAAGGAATCGATAGTGTGTGTCCGATTGTGTCTTGAGAGAGAGAGAGAGAGAAATCAGCGTGTTTACACTTGGTTCTAAATTGCACGAAATAGATTAATTATACCACAATACTACTCAACTTACTGTTGGCGAATGGCAGACTTTTAAAACAAACATGAGGATTTTACAAACAAATAAGTAATAAGTCAAGAATGCAAGAAAAGGAAAGAGAAATAAAAGTAACTTTTCACAAGGAAGCCATTTAAACAAACAATCGAAGGCATACAGAAGCTGAAAGCGGCGCCAGTTTCTTTATTACAGAGCTGAGTTACTTTTACAGTAGTAAAAATATCGTAAAAAGCAATTATCACTAGATTGGTATTTTTCCGTAACAAAAATAAGAGTGATTTGGCCAGATCGAGTGTAAGTGAAAGAAATGGAGGAATAATCATCACAGATCAGCTAATAAGTCAGTGGGAAACCGAGCCATTCTGCCTTCTCTCTCTCTCTCTCTCTCTCCTCTCTCTCTCTCTCCTCTCTCTCTCTCTCTCAGAGCACCGAACACTGACTCGAGCAAGCGTTTCTTTTTACCATGTTGCATTTGTTGTTTTCATGTTTTATCATTATGTTAAATTTATTGTGGAAATATAATTTTTTATGTGAATTGGTACTGCTTTTTTGTACATATTATAGTAAAGACTTTACTGCTCTCTTCTCTCCTCAACAATACCACGACGCACGATTAACTTAAAATCATTCATTCTTTATTTCTAAAAAATATAAACGCTACCTCCCTCTACCTCAAGTTAGCTGTGTATCTCCTCAATGATGGATGATTTTGTTAATCATTTGTGCTAATTTTTATTGTGAAAAGCTTTGTTCTTTCATTTACTATTTTCATACATTCAACTTACCTGTCAGATATATACATAGCTATCGACCTCCGTCGTTCCGCCCGACAGAATTTCAAATTTCGCGGCACTCGCTACAGGTAGGTCAGGTGATCTACCGCCCTGCTCTGGGTGGCAGGACTAGGAACTATTCCCGTTTTCTAATCAGATTCTCTCTGTCGCCGGCGGTATCAACATTGTTGTTACTTTCCTCCTGACTGAATTCGTTTTTTCGCAAAGCTTTTGATCATCTCTCGCTGATATTTGGTGACGTACTTGGATCGTTGTTTGGCATTCGCTATCGTGGACTGTTTTTTGGACTTGGTTTTTGGAATTCGTGAATATGTCTGACTCTAGTGTTAGTTTCAGAGTGTGTGTGAATGAGGGCTGTAAGGTGAGGATTCCGAAAGCTTCGGTAGATCTTCACAACTACTTGTAGTGGGTGTAGAATGGTTGGATGCTCGATTGAGAATACGTGTAACGAGTGTGAAGAAATTGAGTGCACAAGAGTGAAGGAAAATCTACTTCTTACTTGAAGAATTTAGAGAAAGATAGAGAGAGGAAGGCGGCTTATAAACCCGCAGAAGTCTGCTTCTCATGATTTACTATCTAGTTCTGTAGCTTCTTCCTCTGATAATCATGCCCATTCTGTTTCAGCCCGTTCACAAATTGCTAATCCCTCTAGTTCTGCTTCGGAAATAGCAGAACTTAGAGCTTCCCTTCAGAAAATGCAGGAAAAAGTCGCAGCATTGGAAGGTAAGGAAAGTGAATGTGGTTTCGCTAGTGATATAGGTGTCCCCAGTGTAGTGGAGGGGGCGTCTGGTCGTCTCTGCGACGCTCCCAGGCCTAGACCTCTTCCAAGCTCCCTGGCCCGGAGGAGAAGGAAAGTCGAAAGCCGTACGGGGGTTGTGGAGAATCCCCAACGATCAGGCGTCCCTTCGGCAGAATCGAGCATATCAAATACTGCCAAGGACCGCTATAGGAAAAGCGTCCTTCGAGAGTGCTTTTCGTCGTCTAGTTCGCCTTCTCCGAGAAGAGGATGGAAGGAGTCGAAACTTTCCCGTCCTCTGAAGAGGAGTATGAAAGAGCATGAACTCAATTCGAGTCCCGAGCGCTTCTCTGAAGAAGGAGCGCCTTCGGTAATAAAGAAGGCGAGAATACATTCAGACTCTGGGTCTGGAAGGGATCCTAGAGCGCCTTCCAGATCTCCCTCTCCTGATTCGAAAGACTCCTCAACCAGGAGAATATTAATGAATATGCAAGAGCAATTAGCCTCGTTAGTAGGAACTCTTTATAAGGAGCCTACTCGTAAGAAGGATGATAGGCTTCCTATTAAAAGATCTAAATACCGATCTCCTGTCGGGCGCGACGCACCCTTCAGGGGAGTTGTCGCACAAGCGGCCATCTCTGGGGGGAGCAATGCGTTAGACAGGAGAGAAGTAAGAAAGGAAGTTACTCCTGTCAAGAGTATGGCGCCAACCAGGAGCCAGGCTCCGAGTAGGCGCAAAGAGCCAGTACAACATTCAAGATCTTCAATCAAGCGCCAAGAGTTAGCTGAAGAGGAAGATCCTGTTAGGAGTAGAGCGCTTGTTAGACGGAAAGTGCTTACCGGAATCAATACTCCTACTAAACATCAGACGCATTCTAAGGATCAGGAGTATTTGGAACGACGTGCTCCTACCAGGCGCCAGGAGTCGTCGGGCCTAGATACTCCTCCCAGGCGCCAGGAGTATTCTGAACTTAATACTCCTCCCAGGCGCCAGGAGTATTCCGAAGCTTATAACTCCTCCCAGGCGCCAGGAGTATCTGGACTTAATACTCCTCCCAGGCGCCAGGAGTATTCCGAAGCTTATACTCCTCCCAGGCGCCAGGAGTATTCTGAACTTAATACTCCTCCCACGCGCCAGGAGTATTCTGAACAAGATGCGCCTACTAGAAGCCAGGAGTATTCGAGGCGCTCTGCGCCTGCCAAGCGCCAGGAGTATTCCAAACACGTTACTCCTACCAGGCGAGATACTCCTGCTGTACACCAGGCGCATTCCTCGTATGAAGAGCCTGACACTCGAAAGAGAGTAAGGGAAGAATCAGAAGAAAGAAGGGAGCCTTCTCCTTCCGAGCCTATGAACCCAGAAGATGCCTCGGAGGATGAAATGAAGGAAGGATCTTCTAATTACAAAGTTCTTTCGTCCCTTCTATTGGAGGAATATGGAGACTCGTTAACGCCAGCCGCTCCTCCTTCTCCACGCTCTCTGTTCTCGAGCACGAAAACACACAAGTCTTCCTCTTTCCTAAAAATGAAGCCTGCTATATCTATGAGGAGGGCGCTTCAATCTCTTGACTCCTGGTTCAAGAAGAAGAAGGAGTTAGGAAGGACGGTCTTTTGTATGCCTCCCGCTAAACTTAAGGGAGGAGAGGCATTTGGTACGAAACGGGAGAGAATATGGGATTGTCTCTGTCCGTTTCAGCTGAGTCAGACTTCTCGAGTTTAGTGGATTCATCGAGAAGACACGCCTTGAATGCAGCGAAAGTAACATGGGGGCTTTCGGAAACGGACCACCTCCTCAAGGGACTTTTTCACACTTTAGAAGTTTTTAACTTCTTAGATTGGTCCCTTGGGGTTCTGGCCAAGAAATCTCAGGAAAAGGAACAGCTGGACCCAGAAACCCTAAATAGCATCCTCACCTGCATTGATAAGGCTGTTCAGGATGGATCGGCTGAGGTATGCTCCCTCTTTGGTGCAGGAGTTTTAAAGAAGAGGGCGGTTCACAGTGCTTTCCTAACGAAGGCCGTCTCTCCTTCGCAGAGAGCCGCCTTATTGTTTGCGCCCTCTCTCAGAACACCTTTTCCTCGCAGTTGGTGAAGGATATTGCGCATTCTCTGACTGAAAAGGCCACCCAGGATCTCCTAGACAATCCTCAAGGAAGAATAGGCCTGTGGCCCCAGTGAGGAAAAGAAAGTGGCTCGTCCAGCATCAGCAGCAGCCCTTTCGAGGAGGTCTTCCAACTAGATCTATCGCCAGAAGGAAGTCAACCGAAAAGAGGGGCAGGTCTTCCTTCCGTCCCTTTAAGAAAGGAAAATGAGAATTCTGTCCTCCAGACACCCGTAGGAGCCAGGTTACATTCATTTGCGAAAGCCTGGGAAGACATAGGAGCGAATCCTTGGACGATGTCGATCATCAAGAAGGGTTATCGCATCCCATTCAAGGACATTCCTCCCTTGACAACATCACCGAGGGAATTGTCCGCCAGATACAGGGACCCTGTTCTGATGGATACTCTTCGTCAAATGGTGGAACAGATGTGGGACAAAAGAGCAATAGAGCTAGTGCTGGATTGCAACTCCCCGGGGTTTTACAATCGCTTGTTTCTTGTAGCAAAAAGCCTCGGGGGGATGGAGACCGGTACTGGACGTAAGTGCGCTGAACAAATTCGTCGAACAACAGAAAGTTTCAGCATGGAAACGTCTGCTTCAGTCCTTGCAGCACTGCGGCAAGGGGATTGGATGGCGTCCCTAGACCTTCAGGACGCATATTTCCACATCCCGATCCACCATTCGTCGAGGAAATACCTTCGATTTATGTTCGAAGGAAGAATCTATCAGTTCAGGGCCCTGTGTTTCGGCCTGTCACGGCTCCTCAAGTCTTCACGACGTGATGAAAAATGTAGCAAGACATTTACATTTGAAAGGGATAAACGTCTCCCTGTACCTGGACGACTGGCTCATCAGAGCCAGGTCTCAAAAGCAGTGTTTGGAGGACCTGTCAACAACACTGGAATTGACAAAATCATTGGGATTGATCGTGAACCTCGAGAAGTCTCAGATGATCCCCAGCCAGAACGTGGTTTATCTGGGGATTCAGATGGATTCTCGGGTTTTCGAGTTTTTCCATCTCAAGAGAGAATAAAGAAAGGCTGTGCCACAGTATCGACTTTTAGGGAAAGAGTGCACTTCAGCGAGGGAATGGCTGAGCCTTCTGGGAAACCCTTTCCTCGCTCGAACAGTTCTTTCTCCTAGGAAGATTACATCTTCGACCGCTTCAGTTCTTCCTGAGAAGAAGTTGGAGTTGGAAGACAGGACAGCTCTCGGACACGTTTCCAATCTCGGAGGAAATAAAAAATCATTTAAAGTGGTGGTTGATTCCCTTAAAGAAAACAAAGGAGTGTCCCTGCAGGTACGGACCCAAGCCTGACATTGTTCTCAGACGCCTCGAGTCGGGCTGGGGTGCAACATTGGGATCCAAAGAAGTGTCAGGCACCTGGGTCGGCAGAACGGTGTCATGGCACATAAATTGCAAGGAGCTTTTAGCAATTCACCTGGCGCTAAAGAGCTTCGAACACATAGTCAGAGGCAAAGTCGTACAGATAAATTCAGACAATACGACAGCTCTGGCTTATGTCAAGAAACAAGGAGGGACGCACTCTTTTGCTCTGTACGAGCTGGCAAGAGATCTATTGATTTGGGCGAACCAAAGGAAGGTAGTTCTTCTAACAAGGTTTGTCCAAGGAGAGGAATGTGAGAGCGGACAGATTGAGCAGGAGGTTCCAGGTCCTTCCCACAGAATGGACACTCCACTCAGAAGTCTGTCAGAGCCTTTGGCTCCTTTGGGGGAAGCCTCAAATAGATCTTTTCGCCACATTCCTCTCCAAAAGGATAGAAACCATTTTGTGCCCTGGTGAAGATCCCGGGCTTATGCAACAGACGCCTTTCTCCTGGACTGGTCGGGATAGACGTTTACGCTTTTTGTTTTCCCCCGTTCAAGATACTGGGGGAAGTAGTCAGAAAATTCGTGGCATCCGAAGGAACCAAAATGACTCTGATTGCTCCGTATTGGCCAGCTCAAATTTGGTTCACAGAGGTGATGGAGTGGACGGTGGACTTCCCCAGATCTCTTCCAAACAGAATAGATCTGCTCAAACAACCCCACTTCGAGAGGTACCATCAAAATCTACCCGCTCTTGCTCTGACTGCCTTTCGACTATCGAAAGACTTGTCAGAGCGAGAGGGTTTTCTCGCCAGGCAGCAAGCGCAATTGCTAGAGCCCGCAGATCATCTACTAGGCGAGTGTACCAATCGAAGTGGGAAGTTTTCAGAAACTGGTGCAGGTCGAAGAAGCTGTCCTCTTCCAGTACCTCTGTGACCGAAATTGCGGATTTCCTTCTGTTTCTTAGAGAAAAGTCGCATCTCTCGGTACCGACTATTAAGGGGTACAGGAGTATGCTATCAGCAGTCTTTAGGAACAAGGGATTAGATCTAACGAATGATAAGGATTTGCACGACCTCATTCGTTCCTTCGAAACATCAAAGTCACTTGAACCTAGGGTTCCAAGCTGGAACTTAGATGTGGTTCTTAAATTTCTATCCTCATAAGAATTTCGAACCACTACACACTGCTTCTTTTCGTAATATCACTAGAAAGTGTTTGTTTCTGATGTCTCTTGCAACGGCAAAAAGGGTCAGTGAGTTGCACGCCCTTGAATCAAGAGTTGGCTTCAAAGGAGACTCGGCAATTTGTTCATTTCAGTCTCTCTTTCTTGCCAAAAACGAAAACCCTTCGAATCCCTGGCCCAGGAGCTTCGAAGTGAAAGGACTTTCTAGTTTGGTGGGCAGAGAGGCAGAAAGATCCCTTTGCCCAGTTAGAGCTCTAAAATTTTATCTGGACAGGAAGAAGCAGTTGGGGGGTTCGACAAAAAAGGTCTTTGGTGCTCAGTAAAAGACCCCAAGAGAGCAATGTCCAGAACGCCTTAGCCTTCTTTGTTAGAAGTGTTATTATGGAAGCTCATAAGAATTGTCCAGATGATTCTTTTAATCTTTTTAAGAGTGAGAGCCCACGAAGTTTAGGCATCGCAACCTCTGTGGCGTTCCAAAGAAATATGTCACTCAAAAACATTTTGGACGCAACTTATTGGAGATGCAACTCCGTGTTTGCATCCCATTATTTAAAAGACGTGCGAGTTACGTATGAGAAATGTTTTTCTTTAGGTCCGTTTGTGTCAGCACAGACGGTTCTGGGTAAAGGAGAAAGCACCAATCCTTAAATTGTGTACGTAACCCTCTTGTCGGATGTGTTCTCGTGTTTTCGGTGCATGGGAGTGTCAGTTGTCGCACAAGCGGCCTTCACTTCGCTTCATTTGAAAATCGAGTGACATCTGACTATTAGAGGGGTACAAAATTTTTATTTTTGTATGTATGAGTTTCGAGTTTGTGGTTGTTTGCTAAGAGTTTGGGGATAACTCTAGGCAATCTTAGAACTAACACGGGTTAGGATCGGGTGATCGGGATTGGTTGTGTGCTCCTTAAATAAATGCGTGTTGTCATATAAGCGGATGTGCTCCCATTGACAAACGCCAGTTAGGTTCTGTCGAGTAAGTGGAAGAGACCCCATCGACAGATCCACAAGAACTCTTGGCCACAGATCACTATCTCGCTAAGGCTCTTGAGATGAAGCAGACTCCTGGCAGTAGCCACGAAGTCTTCCATCTAAGAAGGTAGGAACTAAGGTTTATTTATACCTACAACATATGTTGTTTACCTGTCTAGTCAGTTAGTTAGCTGTCTCTTGCCCTCCACCAAAGGGTGTCAATCAGCTATGTATATATCTGACAGGTAAGTTGAATGTATGAAAATGAACCAATTGTTATGATACAATAAAGTTTCATACATACTTACCTGGCAGATATATACAATTGAAGACCCACCCAGCCTCCCCGAGGAGACAGGTGGAAGAGAGAATCTGATTAGAAAACGGGAATAGTTCCTAGTCCTGCCACCCAGAGCAGGGCGGTAGATCACCTGACCTACCTGTAGCGAGTGCCGCGAAATTTGAAATTCTGTCGGGAACGACGGAGTCGATAGCTATGTATATATCTGCCAGGTAAGTATGTATGAACTTTATTGTATCATAACAATGTCATTTTGTTAATATTGTTCAACTTAAGGTCCAAAGAGCATAGGAGGTCATTTCAGCGCTGACTCAAAATAAGCTTCTGCCAGTCGAGAGTGTGACATCAACTCAACCTCGCCTTAATTACCACGAGGAAGGTCCTTTATTAATCCAATTGACAACAGCAAATACTATACATGTTTGCGGATGCTCTACATCGTTAAGCTTTTTAGAAATAATTCTCTTGATCTTGGATTCTTATTGCCGGATGGTACAGTTGCCTCAGTGTTACTTTACCCGTCCCCTTCTGTTTCATGATAATGGTCTGGTAACACAGCAATAAACGCCTGTTTGTCTTTACGACAGGTGTGAATGGTCGAGCTATTGGTTGCCAATGTTCATATTTTCTAATCACTACTGTAGACAATATGTTAATGATATACGAATAATAGTTCACATTACCAGTGAACTTTAGTCGATGTTAAACAAATAGAAAAATAGTATAGTAACAGAGCAATAAAAATAGCAAAATGGTAAAAATCATATTCAGTCCTTATTAACCATAATTGTCAACCTTTGTTCCATTCAGGTGTGGCTGGTGCCAGGCGCGTTGCTGGGAATCCCACTTTTGTTCATGGTAGATCTATTATTAGGTGTCCAATTTCAGAACGTTCTTTGAATGGAAATACGCTTTGGATTTACACAATCCACCTATAAAGTAATGAAATTATAAACCACAAGTACCAAGACCTATAAATATAATTTCATAAAGGCAATTATGATAGCCATTGACAGGTTACAATATAGAACCACCAGATGTATAAAGGAACTAATGTATCAGTGTGTCACTCATAGTACTTGTTTTTTATTCGAGCCACTTCTCACCAGAGTAGCCTAGATGGAAATTCTCTGGCCGGTATTTAACTTGAGTCATCCGAGTACAACACACCTTAACACCCTGATGGTTCTTATATACCAACCCAAAAGTTGATAGAAAGGAATAGTTTGCAGTAGATATGGAGTTTTCATTTCAGCCTTTCATCTCGTGGGATTCGTGACTGGATTTCTTGTCGCTTTAGTCACGATTTGTCGACTACTTATGATCCCGTGGATTTGTCAGTTCAATGAGTTCAAGATACATTTTGCTATTTTTGCGTCCTTGTCCACTAATTTGTTTATTTTTTTATTTTTAATAGAATTTTAATGGAAACTGAATTTGATTAGTTTTTTGTTTGTGAAAATGAGCACCAAAACTAATCTTGAAGGGAACACGTAGTTCATTTGGCTACATCCACTATAATTGTTATTCATTCTTTTTCATGTTAACAAGCATTGTCCTGATTCCAGTAATTTTCAGCTTTGTATTATCCTGACCCTTCCCTGATTAGAGCATCAGTGTTGATTTTTGCTTTCCTTAAGGATCAAATTAAATGAGAGTCCGTTTAACCAATGGCCCCCACCCCCATTACTGATTCTTCAGCCCCACACCCATTACTGATTCTCCAGCACCCCCCCCCCCCCAATCCCTTACCTATCCTCCAGGTTCCCCCACCCTCCCTCCATTCCTCAGGTACCCGTGCAACCTCCCAGGTCACTCTCACAAGATGGGTGGTGGAAAGGAAAAATCAGTAATCCTAATATTTCAACGGTCACATGACCATTCTTTCCCCTCTTTTACAAAGCTCTGGAACTGCAGTCTAATAAGTTCTGTTTGCATTTGCTTAAAAGTCAACCCTTGATATTCTAATATCTTGTTTCTTGTTCTTGATTTTTTGGGTGGGGGTTTTTGGTTTGGTCATAGCACCTAACTCATTCATTCTCCTCATGATTAGAAAGCAGCAGTACTTAGATCTAACAGAATTTAGTGTTGCCCTTGATGTGGTAGCCAAAAGGCTTCTACAAATGATTAACCTGTTATTTAATTTTCGGAGTAAATTTGATTGTTACAACCGATTATATAGTTTTTATAAGATGCAGATAAAGCTTTCTGACATCAGCTCAGGATATAGTTATGAGATGAAAGTGTGTTTGAAAGTAAAGCAACAGGATGGACAAACTTTTTGTTCCTTCTTTTGGTGCTTTTCCTGTCAATCATGAACATCTTAAGCAGGTCAGTGCCAACCAAACCTACATATGAGAAGTGAAAGGCATTTTACATACACTGCACTGAAGGTAGTGTAGAGAACACAAGGCTGGATTCCTTTCCTGACCTGTTAGCCTACGCCTATGTCTGACATCGGAATACCATGACTGACACTGACATAGTTTCTTTGTCTTCAGCCCTCAAAAAGTTAGGCCAAGGCCGCATTTATATAATGTATGTCATTGGTTTTCGATACTAAAAGGCCAGATTCTTCTGACCTTGGCCTAGCCTACATCTTGAGCAGGACATTCATCGAATAACTTATTAAACTTTAGTCTAGTGTTCTATGTCCTTGATGATTTAATCTGAAGTGGCAATACATTTGATGTGTTTTAATAGAGACTAAAGACTGTTCTGCAGTGAAGTCTCCAGTATATAGATAACTACTTATTGAAGAGCAAGCAGCATTGAAGTCTCCAGAAATATGGACAACTACTTAACCTTATTAAACAGGTAAATGTATCAATATGCAGCTAGTCCAAGCTGGGTAAACTTTGAGGTGGGCCAGTTTACGAAACAGTGCATCAATGGAAAGAAGATATGCAGGAATAATTATAACTACTTACTAGGGAGTAGCATTGAAGTCTCCATGAAATATAGATAACTATTTACTGGAGGCAGCATTAAAGTCTCCATGAATATAGATAACTACTTACTGGAGAGAAGCATTGAAGTCTCTAAGAATATAGATCACTACTTACTGGATAGAACCATTGAGTCTCTAGAATATGGATAAACCTACTTACTGGAGAGAAGCATTGAAGTCTCCAGGAATATGGATAACTAACTTTACTGGAGAGCAACATTGAAAGTCTCCATGAATGTAGATAGCTACTTACAGGAGAGAAGCATTGAAGTCTCCATTAATGTAAATAACTACTTAACTGGAGAGAAGCATTGAGGTCTCCAATGGATATGGATAACTATTTACCGGAGGCAGCATTAAAGGCTCCATGAAGATGGATAACTACTTACTGGAGAGAAGTATTGAAGTCTCCATGAATGTAGATAACGACTTACTGGAGGCAGCAGTTGAGGTCTCCAGGAATATGGATAACTACTTACTGGAGGGCAGCATTGCAGTCTCCAGTGATATTGATACTACTTACTGGAGACATCATTGAAGTCTCCAGGAACACAGATAACTACTTACGGAGACAGCATTGAAGTCTCCAGGGATATGGGTAACTACATACTGGAAGCAGCATTTGAGTCTCCAGGATGTAGATAACTACTTACTGGAAGCAGCATTTAAGTGTCCAGGGAGTAGATAACTACTTACTGGAAGCAGCATTGAAGTCTCCAGGGATGTAGATAACTACTTACTGGAGGCAGCATTGGAGTCTCCAGGGATGTAGATAACTACTTACTGGAGGCAGCATTGAAGTCTCCAGGGAGGTAGATAACCACTTACTGGAAGCAGCATTTAAGTCTCCAGGGAGGTAGATAACTACTTACTGGAAGCAGCATTGAAGTCTCCAGGATAAGTACTTACTGGAAGCAGCATTGAAGTCTCCAGGATAACTACTTACTGGAGGCAGCATTGAAGTCTCCAGGGATGTAGATAACTACTTACTGGAGGCAGCATTGGAGTCTCCAGGGATGTAGATAACTACTTACTGGAAGCAGCATTGAAGTCTCCAGGTATGTAGATAACTACTTGTGGAGGCAGCATTGGAGTCTCCAGGTCCCAGATAACTACTTACTGGACAGCATTGGAGTCTCCAGGTCACAGATAACTACTTACTGGAGACAGCATTGGAGTCTCCAGGTCACAGATAACTACTTACTGGAGACAGCATTGAAGTCTCCAGGTCACAGATAACTACTTACTGGAGACAGCATTGGAGTCTCCAGGTCACAGATAACTACTTACTGGAGACAGCATTGAAGTCTCCAGGTCACAGATAACTACTTACTGGAGACAGCATTGAAGTCTCCAGGTCACAGATAACTACTTACTGGAGGCAGCATTGAAGTCTCCAGGTCACAGATAACTACTTACTGGAAGCAGCATTGAAGTCTCCAGGTCACAGATAACTACTTACTGGAGGCAGCATTGAAGTCTCCAGGTCATAGATAACTACTTACTGGAGACAGCATTGAAGTCTCCAGGTCACAGATAACTACTTACTAGAGGCAGCATTGAAGTCTCCAGGTCACAGATAACTACTTACTGGAGGCAGCATTGAAGTCTCCAGGTCACAGATAACTACTTACTGGAGGCAGCATTGAAGTCTCCAGGTCACAGATAACTACTTACTGGAGGCAGCATTGAAGTCTCCAGGTCACAGATAACTACTTACTGGAGACAGCATTGAAGTCTCCAGGTCATAGATAACTACTTACTGGAGGCAGCATTGAAGTCTCCAGGTCACAGATAACTACTTACTAGAGGCAGCATTGAAGTCTCCAGGTCACAGATAACTACTTACTGGAGGCAGCATTGAAGTCTCCAGGTCACAGATAACTACTTACTGGAGGCAGCATTGAGTCTCCAGGTCACAGATAACTACTTACTGGAGGCAGCATTGAAGTCTCCAGGTCATAGATAACTACTTACTGGAGGCAGCATTGAAGTCTCCAGGTCACAGATAACTACTTACTAGAGGCAGCATTGAAGTCTCCAGGTCACAGATAACTACTTACTGGAGGCAGCATTGAAGTCTCCAGGTCACAGATAACTACTTACTGGAGGCAGCATTGAAGTCTCCAGGTCACAGATAACTACTTACTGGAGGCAGCATTGAAGTCTCCAGGTCACAGATAACTACTTACTGGAGCAGCATTGAAGTCTCCAGGTCACAGATAACTACTTACTGGAGGCAGCATTGAAGTCTCCAGGTCAGATAACCAGATAACTACTTACTGGAGGCAGCATTGAAGTCTCCAGGTCACAGATAATTACTTACTGGAAGCAGCATTGGAGTCTCTAACAGGAGACTTCAATGCTGCCTTCAGTAAGTAGTGATCTACATTCATGGAGGCTTCACTGATGCCTCCAGTAAGTAACTATCAGTATTTCTGTAGACTTCAATGGTGCCTCTAGTAAGTAGTTATCTACATTTCGTGTATACTAATTTTTCTCTCTAGGAAGGTGTTATCTATATTCCTTGAGAATGGGCCACAGTTAAGGCCTCAAAGTACTTAAGTTTTTAGTAAAATTCTATATTAATACTCACAAGTAAACAATTTTATACTCAGTAATCTAGTGGGTTTCTTTCTTCAATGTAAGGAATTTTTACAAGAATGGAAATTTGACACACAAAAAAAGGACATATAGTTTCAATGAATTTGTATTGCTTGAGTCCTATAACAAAGGCTAGTACAAAATTATGGTTGTGAAAAGCACTGAACATGACAATTGTGAATTACTGCATAGTTTTTAGATAGGTGTTATAAATTCATTTATGAAACCAGCTGATTTTAATAAAGAAAACTCATTATTATATAATTACAAAAAGCTTGGGTGTCATACTTTTTAGCAATGATCATGACCAAGGACAAACTCAAATGAGGGGAGAAATTTAGCCATTTAAGTTTAATGTAAAGAAATAAAATTAAAACCTGACAAATACTGAAAGCAAAAGCAATTCAATCCAGCTCTTATTTCCATGTATCTACCCATTTAAGGTGCATCTGGTTGCAAGGTCAAATTGCTAATACATAAAAATATCAGTATTAAAAGTGAAATACCTTACAAAGCGCTTAATTACATTACACAGGGTAATTCCATTATCAAGTGGGTCTTTAACCACCGATGAATTCTCGAACTACCACCATAGTTGTCATGAACTCGTATGAACCTCACTATTCTGCGAATGATGATTGTGTTTACTTTCATAAAAATAAATACAATTGATGATTTCTTCTTGATGTTTTTGTTAGGTTTACATGTGGAGGGAAATTTTAAATATTGAACAAGATATTGAAACAGTTAGTTTGCTTCAATAACTTTTTTTTCACACCCTCACTAATATCGCTGAGTCGCCATCCACGAAGAGACAGTGATATTGGGTAGGGTGTGAAATTGACACTAAATATTGATCTACCATGGACAAAAGTATGATCCCAGCAAATGCCTACACCAGCCACACCTGAATGGAACAAAGGTTGACGATTATGGTTAGTAAGCACTGAATATGATTTTCACCATTGCTATTTTTATTATTCTGTTATTATACAATTTTTCTATATATTTAACAACTTAATTCACTGTTAATGTAAATTATTATTCTTATATCATTAATATCATTAACACATTGTCTACAGTAGTGATTAGAAAATATGAGCATCAGCTTCCAATATCTCGACCATTCACATTTGTCGTTACAAGACAAACAGGCTTCATTGCTGTGTTACCAGACCATTTTCATGAAACATACATAAGGGGATGGGGTAAAGGAACACTTCAAGTCAACTGTATGTAGTATGTACGCTCACAATGGTCCAGTTAGAGCTAATAAAGAGGAATGAAGTGATCTTCAGACAGCTTATAAACTTTCTGAAAAACATATCAAGTTTATCATAGGTATGCAACGAATGAAAGTTAAATTTGCCGTGCAACTGCTGTCCAAAAGTACTTATAAATCTTTTGATCACTTCGACAACCAAGGCTATTTGAAGAGAAGGGCTGGAAAATTACAAGCCATTTCATTTGGCTTGTTGATAGATAGTTTGATCCGTTTTATTCTCGACTGCCAACAGATAGAAAATCATCAAGAAATGCTTACGTGACTAAACCTGTAATTGCAAGACAAAATCTTTCAAAACATGAATAGAACCGCTAGAGAAATGAAAGTGAAGAGAAGTACAATGCTCTATCCTTTGTCTAACTTGCTGAAAAGGGCAAAATAAAAACTTGGCATGACGTGTACTCTAAATTACAGACTAAATCAGGATGGGTTGGGCCACTTTTTTGGTTGCAAAAGTCAAATGGGAGTGTACGATCAGCACACATCACCAGTTGCATTTAAACATCGTCTCAGAGCCCACCTTTTAGGAAAAGACAGCACACTTGTAAGCTCAAATAGCAATGTTTAAAACTGCAACAGTGAAAATGTAACATGCGCCTCATTTTCCCACGTCCCTGACAAGCAAGACGCATCATTCAAAGACGAACGAAATTCCCTTCAGAAAGAACCCAGTATATCAGCAATTTTATTTTGCTTAGCAGTATTTAATAAGGATCAAAGTGATGACTTCAAAGACCAGGAAGTTGAAGAACAAACATGGGAAGATGCCATATGTTGGCGGGTTCATTGTTTGCAAGTTTCCACAACTGGAACATTTAGGAGCAAAAGTAACAAAGAAAGATGACACAAAGATTGGTGCCATAAGCTTTGGTGAGGGGAAACTAATGAAACCTAGAGTTTCTTGATCATTTGAAATGTATGGATAAGATGTTTGATTCTCACCATGGGAGGAAAATGTTTTAACAGCCTTAAAAGGAGCGATAATTAAATTAGCGGATATAATTAGCAGTCACATCCAAATAACTTCAGAAGTCAAAATATTTTGTTCCATGACATACAGTTTTTAGAATTCGAAATTTGAACAGACACATTAGTAGTTCCAGAAAAGCGATGCATAGATTTAAAAAGTTAGCGACATAGCTATTATATGTGCAAAATGTGATTTTATGGAGATCTGTTAAATGTGTAATTTAGAAATATATTTATATTATTGTTTAGAATGTTCTTTAGAACTCGCTCATGATTATTTAATATATTAAAATTAGTTTTTATTCTGACAATTATTTTCCTTCAGAAACAGATAATAGTATTTAATAACAGATAAAAAGAAGAAAGCAGAGATAGGTTTTCTATAATTTCAATGTTATTTGGGGAAAATGTTCTAATGATCTCTTATGATTATTCTTCTTTATAACATAGTAGAATGAAGAACCTACATCTGACTATTAATTGAATTATCGAATGGCTTAGAGTATTTAGAAAAAAAAAAGAGGAAGTAAAGGCAGGATTGCTATAGGTTATTGCTGCAGTTATTGTGATGTCACGCACCTAGCCGTTTAATCCTGTACCCCAGTTTAAGCTGTGCATGACAAGACCTTATATTCTCTTGACCTTGGTTCAACTAGACCGTCTCACTCGGCACACCGAGCACTGGCTCAATTAAGACTTTTTTTTCTTTTTCTTTTTTCTGTATTGCATTTGATTGTTTTCATATTTTATCATTACGTTCAATTTATTGTGAAATAACATTTTATTTTTTATGTGAATTGGTACAACTTTTACGTACATATTATAGTAAAGATTTTACTGCCTCTTCTCTCTTCAACAATACCACGACGCATGATAACTTAAAATCATTCATTCATTATTCCTAAAAAATATAAACCCTACCTCCCTCTACATCACGTTAGCTGTGTATCACTGCAATGATGAATGATTTTGTTAATCATTTGTGCTAAATTTTACTGTGAAAAGCTTTGTTCTTTCATTAACTATTTTGTTTATATTGTTCAACTAGACCATTTCACTCAGCACACTGAATGCTGGCTCAATTAAGACTTTTATTTTTTTAATACTTTCATTACGTTAAATTTATTGAGAAATTCCCTTTTTATGTGAATTGTTATTGCTTTTACACATATACAGTAATACTTTAACTCTATCTTCTTCTCTCCTCAACATATCAATGCTCCCTTGTTCAGTCTCAAGTCAGCTGGGCGTGACGTCACCGTGGTTACGTACGATTTTATACCTCTTTTATGCTAAATGTTATATTGAAAGCTAAATTTTTTATTAAATGCTTTATACTTTAATGTATTTTGTTGAATATTGTTATCATTAAACTATATATTGTAAATAAAAAAATAAAATAATACAGTTTAACTTGTAAGACCCAGTAGGCCGTCGAATACAAGTATAAACTAGATAATCAGTCAGTTCAAAGTACAAGCATTTGTTCGACAAACGATACAAAATTTTCTCGAAAATTTTGTTCGAAAAACGGAAAGTTCGACATGTGAAACGTTTGACAAACGAAGTACCACTGTATATCCATGATACTGCTCATATCTTAAGGGCAAGTAGTTGATTACTATGTATACAGCAATGAGTCCAGGGCAGTGTGAGTTCATTTATCTTAAAAAAAAAAAAAAAAAAGATTTATTGTTATCAAAGATTTGTTCTTAAACTTGAGGGACAAATGAGAGACAGACAGTTTGAGAGAAGTTGACCAACTTGTTAGGGAGATTTAAAACGGAATTAAAGATGAAATTTATTGCATAGGGCAGAAAGCAATGATTATAAATGCTCTCCTTGACTTTTGTGGGTAGATATTGTGAATCTCGCGAAAGAGCCTAGATATTTAGTTATATCCCATCTGACATTTCTGGTTGCCAAATAGTTATCTGACAATTTTATTAGAATTAGAAATGTATTGGATGGTTTCATTGCAATTTCATTTCAAAGAATGTCTCTCTCTTAGGTATGCAGAAGCTGCTGTGAGCCGATTGAAGAATGTTAGTCTCACAAAGATTTGGATTTAATAGTGAGAAAACTAAGGAAAATCTTAGTCGATGGATGCAGGTAAGATAGTTGGAAGGATTTTTGTTTTCTAGTGCCCAGTTCAGAGGGTTGTGGTTTTTCATTTATGTAATAATACAGTGAAACACTCAAGTTCTAATGGCATTGCCTGTATGTAATTATATTACGGTGATCTTCAGAACAGTTTTGCTACTGTACTTCATGTTAATTCATTGGTCTGGCTAAACTACATAGCAATAATATTAATAAAGAAACTTAATAATGATAATAATGATTGGTTATAATTAACGCAAGTTATTTAAAATTTGAACACTTGTGTCAAAGTTGTGGCCAGATCAGGTTGGCTAGGAAACTGCTGTTAAATTGCTGTTTAAATCTAAAAGATTTTTTCATCTTGTAAATAAATGATTAATGCTTTTTGCTGAGTTTTTGCTTGTTGGCCTGCAAATCTCGTTTTGAGTTGTGAAATTATTTTTGCCCAACAGTCACCGAGCACAGTTCAGGAATCTAGCCATTGCATCTTCTATAAACGATATTTTATCATCTTTACCACAAAGTAGCTTTTTTTTGTTTTTTTTTATCATTTGGGGGACTTTGATGATTATTCTGAGAAATTTGCCATCTTTTACTGAAGTATCCACAAAAGGTTATGGTAAATTATTGATTGAGAAGATAATTTTTACTAGACATACATAACTTGAAGTTCTTTCATTTTCTTTCATTACGAATACGGTGTTTGCTACAGGTAGTCGTGTATTACTCTCTGAGACTGCTGTTAGCACCGGTAGTGGAGTCGATAATATTGTTGGACAGATTAATCTTTCTCTATGAGAAGGGTAAGTTTTGCTTTTGAAACATGTTTATTATTATAATAATCATAGTTGATGATCCTTCTAAATGGTGAAGTTAGTTAAACTAAGATAAAACTTTGCAGTTCCCAAGATCATTTGATTTATTTAGTAAACTGTCTCATAAGAACACAGTTAGCTTTATTGGATATACATTTCAAGAGTGAATTATGGATAGTGAGAGACCAAATAAAAGTAGTAGCAGTGATATTTGCACAATATTAAATTTCATATTTCAATAAATAAATAGACATCAATAAAGTTTTGTATTTTCAGGTATAGAAGGCATTCTCCTACCTGCTTTTGATCCACTCCTGTCTCCTAGAAAATCATGTGTTTTAGTCGCAATTAAAAAAAGAAGTTTTTGTGATAATTAAATAGAAGTTTTATTGCTCACGAGCCCTGGATGGTAAGGCAAATAAAATTCATGTTTTTGTAGAGTATCGCCAAACATTAGCTTGTTTTTGTATTCATCATTTATACTAGTAAATTTTATCTGATAGGCTACTAAATTTGCAACTCATGTGGAAATCTTTCTCACTTGCTGCATAAACCCTCCTGGATAGTTAACAGCTGAACATGACTTCAGAGTTGGTGTTTGCAAATAAATATAATTTTCAGAAGTCAGCTTCCCATTTAGAAAGCGGTAATGAGGAAAATCAGTTGTGCCTGTAACATTGATTTCAGAGGCCAAATAATGATGGAGATCCGTATGATGAAGTAAACAAAATACGAGAGCATAGAGTTAATCTTTGTATAGTTTCTTAACAGAATAACTGTGCAGACTTTTGTTCATATGAGATTCAAACCTGCTACTCTTTTCTGATGAATGGAAATAGACAAGGTTGAAATGTCACCCGACTGGAGTAGTGCTTGAAACAAAAGTGAGATGCTGTATGTGTGAAAGACATTGAAAGTTGCCTTTCTTAGCGACTATCTGCAGCTGTGTGCTGCAGTTGCTTTTCTTATTGTATCTGCAGGTGTGTGCTAAAGTACTCTTCATATGACTGCTATAATATTTTTTTCATATTTTCCCCCCTTTTTCCCCCCTTTTTTTTTAGAATTTTTGGGTACGTTATATGGTGGTTTTTTCCTCATTTTTATTGAGCACCGACACTGCTGAATTTCAAGTCTTTTTGCGGACAATACCAAATGTAAAATATGGTTTCATGTTGAACTTTTTGGACAAATATACCAAATGTATAAAATTATTTTCCCTTCTTGGTTTGTCTGTCCATTTTCAGTTCTTAACTTCTGCAGCTGTATTCCAGTTTAATGGGCAGTTCAAATTACCAAGTGACAGTGCATAGCTTCATTCTGATTCTCAGATTGCCAAGACAGTGCATAGCTTCATTCTGATTCTCAGATTGCCAAGAAAATTTTCATCTTTCTCTGCAGACCAATGACGACATCCATATACAAGAAAGTATGTCATCCATATACAAGAAAGTATGTATATAGCTTTTTTTAATGCATCTACTAGCATTTTATGTTATGCTTTCTTTTTTCAAATCTTTTTTTTTTAATGCATCTACTAGCATTTTTATGTTATGATCCTGGAAAAAAAAAAAAACCTTTTTTATATGGTTCCAGGTATATCACATTCTCCCTCAATCTTTGATTATGATGCTGTAATTCCAACTATTTTAGGCTTCTTTGTAGCCATCAAGAGGACTAAAGGCCATTACAATGTTTGCAAAATGAAAGATCTTTTGTTGTTGAGATTTATACAAGTTGGGTAAACTGTAACAATTATAATCAATAGAATTGCCAACAACCACATTTAAGGTAACAAAGAACTTTGGAAAGGAAAAAGAATTTTTGACTATTACAAATTTAAGCACTACACAGTAGTTAAATATAACTTCTTCTTTTTTTTTCGGAATGAATAATTTGTTATGTATGTACTACTCGAACATTCAAGTTTCTGAGTATGTAAGCACCCATAGCCATAATGGAAAAGTAGTTTTTCAACATTCTTTGGTCTATTCCAAAGTAGGCCTGAAATAAACAATTCTTTCTTGTCATATGTGTTAATAAATATACAGTGGTTTCTCTCTCTAAAAATCTTTAAAGTAGTGACTAAATACAAACAACCACTAAAAGAAGATAGCCAAAAAATTTATAAGCACTTGAATACAGAATTTAAGAAGCATATAAGGGATTTTGACGTAGGAAAAATCTATTTCTGGGCAAGGAAGCCGTGTCCCCCAGTGAAATGTGCCCTCTTTAGCACTATTTCTAGTAAAATATTGCTATAATACCAGAGAACTGCTAAATTGGACATGTCAGAAGTCTCTGACTCGCTCACCTAAATAAAAGGTGTCTGTATAAAACTGGGGCGAGAGTTAAACACTACCACAGCAACCCCTCCAATTAGCCTTTTCCTCATCAAAAGACCCTAAATATGGGGAGCCGACCCATAGGTTACACCTAGCTACCCTGTTGAAGGAGTCTGTGACGTCATTCTTATCGATAGCCTCCCAGCGTTTGAACGCTTGTATAAGCTATCTGTCCCTTTTCGTTGAATTCTTTATTGTTATGGATCGTCAATCTGCCTCTTCACCCAAGTTAAGTACTGGTTCGCCCTTTTTCAATATTTAGGGAGTGATTTTGCCTTTCGTTTTACCTGTATTTAGGGTTTTGTTAGGCGTCTCTTTTCCGTAGCGGTTGGCGGCGAGTCGCCATTACGTCGTTCCCTTGTTTTGTACCAGTTTCGAGTGAGCTTCCTACTCGTAACTTGTGATATTTCATTATATATATATATATATATATATATATATATATATATATATATATATATATATATACGTAACTTGTGAAATTTCAGTATATGTTTTTATTTATTTCTTGGGTGGCAGTTGTTTTGTCGATCGTTGTTTTCATTTAAGTTTTTGTTATTTTCATTATTTCCATGCTTTTCACGGGTGTCTGCGTTCGCACACGTTTCCTTTGTTACGTGCTTCGCTGTATATCCACCGTCCCCCCCCTCTTTATTTATTTTTAAGTTTGGTATATTTCATTCAAGAAATTTCCCTTTTTTTCTTCAGCTTGCCGTTTCTTTTTCACAGGGGGGGGGGGGGTTTTGTTCAGTAGGCAAGTAGTTTTTTTCCCTTTTGTTTGCGGCCACCGTTACCGTGGCCTTCATTGCGTTTTATATTTTATGACTTTTATTTTCATTTTCGCCCCCCGTGTTGAAGCATGATTTCTTTTAGCTTAAGTAATTGATTTTATTTTGTGTCTATGTATATGTGGATGCTCGGTCGGCTAGCCTACATAGGCTTTGCCTGCGTTTTCCTTGTGATCCTTTATTCGCAAGGATACGCTGGTCACGTGATCGTCGCCCCATCAACCCTCCCTCCCTCTCACGTGGGGCCCCCAGTAGTTGGGTTGCTCCTCTCGCCCTGGTTGGTCGCTGACAGCCATTCCCATCAGCGGAGGAGGAGGTATAGAGGGTCCTCCGGGACCTTAGGTTGGTGGGTGTCGCTTCTTAGCCGACCGCCTCCGGAGTTGATGGTCGCACTGCGTTTTCAGCCTCGGCTTCCGGGGATTTGTTGCGCTCTGCTTCTTTCAGCTCCCGGAGCTTACATCCATCCGCCTAAACATTCCCTCTCCGCATAAGGCGGGTTTAGATTCCGGCTTGTCCGGTAGTCGTTGAAGGTTATGTTTACGGGAGTTACTCTTCCGTAGGCGGAGATATTATATTTGTTATTTTAGTTTTCATTATTGTTATCATTATTTTTATTTTCTTTTTGCCACGGAACTTACGAGTTCATGTGGCCGTCCCGGGTTACTCCGTGTACCCCCCACTCCGGGTCATACAGCTCCAGCTTGTTTTATTTCTTACACAGTCCCCGTTTTACTAGAAATAGTGCTAAAGAGGGCACATTTCACGGGAGCGACACGGCTGAGCCCAGAAAACAATATTTCTGTATTTTGCTTGTCATATTCATATAAGACTCACCTAATAAAAGAGGCAGATATTATGCACCTTCCCAAAAAATGCAACTAATTTACCTACAATATACAAGTTTGTTTTTACTTCCTGCTATTCTAATGAGATTGTGCAATATCAGAGAAGTAATTCAATATGTCATCAATGGAAAATTCTAAATTGATCATGGCTCCTGGGTAACAACGATGAATGAGATCCTCAATCAATTTGTACTGACGAATAAATTCCTCTTGCATTGCTCTCCAAACAACCTGTAATGAAGAGCAAGAGTAATCCAAACTGTCATACAATGGCATAAATGGTTGCATTATGGTTTACCATATAAACTACTGTTCTTGTGAAACAAAAATTTTCATACAAACCCATTGCAAAGTTAAATTTCATGTTGTATCCGATACAAAATGCCTTTCATATGTAAAGTATTCTTCCTGCTCATGTGCTGGACAGGCCATGCAGTTACTGAACAAAGGTGGATACAGGTGGAGACAGGGAGAGAGATGTCCACTCTGGCCCAACCAAAGCTACTTGTTCTTTCAGCTACAATATAGGTCAGATGTCTCTCGCTTGCTCTCTCTTTATACCATTATTATTTGTAATTATGTGAATTATACATTTTCAGTGTATGTAAACTCAAAATTATACCATTGCATTTGTTTTTAGTTTTTATTTGGTGCATTGGTGCTTATATACTTTCTCATGGAATGAGTAAAAATGACCACGGTTTTGAAAATCGTTGATATCATTGTTAGCCTAATCATTTTGTATCACTTTACAGCAGATCCTCATGATTTATCCTGTGCTGAATGGACTTCACCACAATGGAAGCATTATTGTAAGAAAGACACAATCTAACAGAAGTCCCATGCCAAATCCTGGGAGCCTACGAAAGATGCTTCATCTAGCAGAGACCTACAGTCAACTCCTTGAAGCTAAAGAAAGACAGTTCATACAGCAGACCCCCATGCCAATTACTCGAAGACTAAGAAATAATTTTAACTAGCAGAAGTCCCATGCTAAGTCCTGAAAGCCTAAGGAGAAGACGCTTCATATAGCAAAGGCCCTATGCCAAATCCTGGAAGCCTATAGAAGAGACATCATCTAGCAGAGGCCCCATGCCAAGTCCTGGAAGCCTATAGAAGAGACATCATCTAGCAGAGGCCCCATGCCAAGTCCTGGAAGCCTATGGAAGAGACTTCATCTAGCAGAGGCCCCATGCCAAGTCCTGGAAGCCTATGAAAAGACTTCATCTAGCAGAGGCCCCATGCCAAAACCTGGAAGCCTATGGAAGAGACTTCATCTAGCAGAGGCCCCATGCCAAGTCCTGGAAGCCTATGGAAGAGACTTCATCTAGCAGAGGCCCCATGCCAAGTCCTGGAAGCCTATGGAAGAGACTTCATCTAGCAGAGGCCCCATGCCAAGTTCTGGAAGCCTATGGAAGAGACTTCATCTAGCAGAGGCCCCATGCCAAGTTCTAGAGCATCATCAAGCAGAGGCCACATGCCAAGTCCTGGAAGCCTATGGAAGAGACTTCATCCAGCAGAGGCCCCATGCCAAGTCCTGGAAGCCTATGGAAGAGACTTCATCTAGCAGAGGCCTCATGCCAAGTCCTGGAAGCCTATGGAAGAGACTTCATCTAGCAGAGGCCCAATGCCAAGTTCTGGAAGCCTATGGAAGAGACTTCATCTAGCAGAGGCCCCATGCCAAGTCCTGGAAGCCTATGGAAGAGACTTCATCTAGCAGAGGCCCCATGCCAAGTTCTGGAAGCCTATGGAAGAGACTTCATCTAGCAGAGGCCCAATGCCAAGTCCTGGAAGCCTATGGAAGAGACTTCATCTAGCAGAGGCCACATGCCAAGTCCTGGAAGCCTATGGAAGAGACTTCATCTAGCAGAGGCCCCATGCCAAGTCCTGGAAGCCTATGGAAGAGACTTCATCTAGCAGAGGCCCAATGTCAAGTTCTGGAAGCCTATGGAAGAGACTTCATCTAGCAGAGGCCCCATGCCAATTCTGGAAGCTATGGAAGAGACTTCATCTAGCAGAGGCCCAATGCCAAGTCCTGGAAGCCTATGGAAGAGGCTTCATCTAGCAGAGGCCCATGCCAAGTCCTGGAAGCCTATGGAAGAGACTTCATCTAGCAGAGGCCCCATGCCAAATCCTGGAAGCCTATGGAAGAGACTTCATCTAGCAGAGGCCCCATGCCAAGTCCTGGAAGCCTATGGAAGAGACATCATCTAGCAGAGGCCACATGCCAAGTCCTGGAAGCCTATGGAAGAGACTTCATCTAGCAGAGGCCCCATGCCAAGTTCTGGAAGCCTATGGAAGAGACTTCATCTAGCAGAGGCCCCATGCCAAGTCCTGGAAGCCTATGGAAGAGACTTCATCTAGCAGAGGCCCCATGCCAAGTCCTGGAAGCCTATGGAAGAGACTTCTTCTAGCAGAGGCCTCATGTCAAGTCCTGGAAGCCTATGGAAGAGACTTCATCTAGCAGAGGCCCCATGCCAAGTCCTGGAAGCCTATGGAAGAGACTTCATCTAGCACAGGCCCCATGCCAAATCCTGGAAGCCTATGGAAGAGACTCATATAGCAGAGGCCCCATGCTAAGTCCTGGAAGCCTATGGAAGAGACATCATCTAGCAGAGGCCCAATGTCAAGTTCTGGAAGCCTATGGAAGAGACTTCATCTAGCAGAGGCCCCATGCCAAGTCCTGGAAGCCTATGGAAGAGACTTCATCTAGCAGAGGCCCCATGCCAAGTCCTGGAAGCCTATGGAAGAGACTTCATCTAGCAGAGGCCCCATGCCAAGTCCTGGAAGCCTATGGAAGAGACTTTCATATAGCAGAGGCCAATGTCAAGTCCTGGAAGCCTATGGAAGGAGACTTCATCTAGCAGAGGCCCCATGCCAAATCCTGGAAGCCTATGGAAGAGACATCATCTAGCAGAGGCCACATGCCAAGTCTGGAAGCCTATGGAAGAGACATCATCTAGCAGATGGCCACCATGCCAAGTCCTGGAAGCTATGAGAGACTCAGTCATCTAGCAGGGCCCCATGCCAAGTTCTGGAAGCCTATGGAAGAGACTTCATCTAGCAGAGGCCAATGCCAAGTCCTGGAAGCCTATGGAAGAGACTTCATCTAGCAGACCCCATGCCAAGTCCTGGAAGCCTATGAAGAGACTTTTTCTAGCAGAGGCCCCATGTCAAGTCCTGGAAGCCTATGGAAGAGACTTCATCTAGCAGAGGCCCCATGCCAAAGTCCATGGAAGCCTATGGAAGAGACTTCATCTAGCACAGGTCCCATGCCAAGTCCTGGAAGCCTATGGAAGAGACTTCAGTATAGCAGAGGCCCCATGCTAAGTCCTGGAAGCCTATGGAAGAGACTTCATCTAGCAGAGGCCCAATGTCAAGTTCTGGAAGCCTATGGAAGAGACTTCATCTAGCAGAGGCCCCATGCCAAGTCCTGGAAGCCTATGGAAGAGACTTCATCTAGCAGAGGCCCCATGCTAAGTCCTGGAAGGCCTATGGAAGAGACTTCCATCTAGCAGAGGCCTGGCCAAGAAATCCTGGAAGCCTATGGAAGAGACTTCATCTAGCAGAGGCCCCATGCCAAGTCCTGGAAGCCTATGGAAGAGACTTCATCTAGCAGAGGCCACATGCCAAGTCCTGGAAGCCTATGGAAGAGACTTCATCTAGCAGAGGCCACATGCCAAGTCCTGGAAGCCTATGGAAGAGACTCATATAGCAGAGCCCAATGTCAAGTCCTGGAAGCCTATGGAAGAGACTTCATCTAGCAGAGGCCCATGCCAAGTCCTGAAGCGCCTATGGAAGAGACTTCATCTAGCAGAGGTCCCATGCCAAGTCCTGGAAGCCTATGGAAGAGACTTCATCTAGCAGAGGCCCCATGCCAAATCTGGAAGCCTATGGAAGAGACTTCATCTAGCAGAGGCCCCATGCCAAGTCCTGGAAGCCTATGGAAGAGACTTCATCTACCAGAGTCCTATGCCAAGTCCTGGAAGCCTATGGAAGAGGCTTCATCTAGCAGAGGCCCAATGCCAAAAACCTGGAAGCCTATGGAAGAGACTTCATCTAGCAGAGGCCCCACCCCATGCCAAGTCCTGGAAGCCTATGGAAGAGACTTCATCTAGCAGAGGCCCCATCCAAGTCTGAAGCCTATGGAAGAGACATTCTCTAGCAGAGGCCCATGCCAAGTCCTGGAAGCCTATGGAAGAGACTTCATCTAGCAGAGGCCCCATGCCAAGTCCTGGAAGCCTATGGAAGAGACTTCATCTAGCAGAGGCCCCATGCCAAGTCCTGGAAGCCTATGGAAGAGACTTCATCTAGCAGAGGCTCCATGCCAAATCCTGGAAGCCTATGGAAGAGACTTCATCTAGCAGAGGCCCCATGCCAAATCTTGGAAGCCTATGGAAGAAACTTCATCTAGAAGATATCTAAGCTAACTCCGGTATACCGAAGAACGACGCTCCATCTAGTAACTAAAACCGAAGAAAAACCTTCATCTAGCAGATATCTAAGCTGACTCGTGGAAGCTGATGAAAGACACTTCATCTTGCAAAGATCCAAGCCAACTTGTGGAAGCCAAAGGAAGACACTTCATCTAGGAGATGACCCATGCTAACTCTTGGAAACTGACGAAAGATGCCTCATCTAAGAGACACCTTATGTCAACATTTGTAAACTGGTAAGGATGCTTCATCTAGCAGAGATCCAAGCCAACTCCTAGAAGCTGAAAGAAAGATGCTCCATATAGCAGACCCCTGTGTAAAGTTTAGAAGCTGAAAGAAAGATATTCTATATATCAAACCCCTATGTCAAGTCCTGGAAACTTAAGGAGAAGACACTTCATCCAGTGGAGATACAAGCCTACTCCTAGAAGCTGATGAAACAAGCACAGTTTAACTATAAGAGGCCTCATGCCAACTCCTGTTAGCTGAAGAAAAGCGCTTCATCTAGCTCTTGGAAGCTGAAGAAAGAAGTTACATCTGGTTAAGGTCCTATGCTAACTCAACTCCTGGAATGGTAGAAGGACACTTTTTCTAGCAGAGAACCAAGCCAAGAAGCTGAAGTAAAATTGTACGCCTAATCAAGGTCCCATGATAATTCCTGGAAGGTGAAGGACACTTCACACAGTAGTAGTTCAAGCAAAAGCAAAGATGCTATGTCTAGTGGAAGCCACATATCTGTCTTAGAAGAAAAAGGAGATAATTATTACATTTAGCAGAGTAAAATTTTAGTTTTTCCAAAATTTTCTCTCCCCAGGACCTTTTATCTTCCTTCTCTTCTCCAGCTGCTGCCATTTCAGAAGGCCAAACTGCAGTTTATGTAAACAACTTCACTTTCACACAAGACAAAGGATGATTTACAATAACTGAAATCCCTAGAATAACTGAGGAAGGTCCAGCATTTATAGGCATTACGTTTACACCTTTCCTCTCATTTTTTTTCTCAGTCCTTAGCTGAATAGAAGGATGAAAAACATTACAGTCTCTCCTACAGGAGAAACTCCTCTGCTCACACGGACTCCAAAAATTTTGAAAGGGAAGGTGAGCCTTTAATGCTGAATGAAAGCTAGACCTTCCTCATGTAGCTCATTTAGCGTAGGGAAGGGATTTCAGTTGTTAGTTACGTAACTATCTATCCTTTTGTCTTGTCTTGCAGTTTGGGCTTTGGATGAGGCAGCAATGCTGGGAAAGAGGGGCAAGGCAGATGGACATGGCAGACACGAAAATTCTTCCACAACTTGTGGTGCTGTCTCTGCTAGTTGAAGCTGGTACCACTTTGACTGCAGAAGAACCACCAAATTCTTCAGAGCAGCTCGAACCCAATGTCAGTGGACCTTGCAGTAGAGCTGGTAACCCCCTTGTTTTTCATTCTGAACATGGGTTGGAGCAACAATGGATAGCGTTGGTTGGGTGACAATAGGCAGCTGCTCATATTAAACAGAGTACCACTCTTGACAAGCAGTACACACCACCAATCTAGTACATGTGCAGGAACAATACTAAGGCAAAGATTTGTAAACCTATGAAAAATGACAATTTGTCCAAAATTGCATTTTTCCTAACTATACAAACCTGAGGTCCTTTTACAATAGGAAGGTTACTAGCGGCAGCTGGATAGGTCGTAAGCTTTTGAACAAGGGGTTCGGTAGTTAACTGCTTGTCCGACAGGCGCGCGCCGCGCGACTGGGAGGTAAACAATCACTTTTGCTTTTGGCCCAAGCAAAAACTGCAGAGTGAGGGGTGGCATGAGGTGGGACTATGTGTAAAAGGACCTCAGGTTTGTATAGTTAGGAAAAATGCAATTTTGGACAAATTGTCATTTGTTCCGACACGGAATACAAACCTTCGGTCCTTTTACAATAGGAAGACTCACTTCTTGGTGGGAGGAATCTGAGTCTTTTGTGAACAGACTGGTGTTCGCCCAACCTTGGAATGCCTCCCTGGTCGTAAGAGCGAGGGAGGGATCCAAGCCTCTGTCCGATTGATCGGGGTGTGCACTGCAGGATCAATAGTCAGACCTCTGGACCAAGTACTAAGAGAGAGGCAAGCGTATCTCTTCGTACCAGCAATGCAAGAACTGGTTCCTGTTGCAAAAGCAAATATAAAGTCTTGGGTTTGTCTCTTGTTGGCATCCACTTCCCCCCCTTGTAGGAGGAAGTGGTGGATATTCTGCTCCTATCCCTAGTGAAAGGGATAGGATGGGGCTCTGTCATATAGCTCACCTGCATCTCGTCCTCATCCAGCGTAGTGACGACCATAACCCTCTGCCCACAGGTAGAGGAGAAGAAAAAGATGGGAAGAGAAGCCAGTCACTCACTCATTCGCACATCCATTCTCACAGTCACACCAGGACTCGATGCTGTTCAGCCTGCGAGGGTCTGGGTTTAGCTACACACTTGTTGAGCAGCCACACGGGTCCCAAGGAAAAAAGTATCAAGGACCTGTGGGCATATCCCGAAGGTAGAAGGACGTGAAGGTAGTCTGGTTGGCCCAGACACCTGCCTTCAGGACCTGCGCCACGGAGAAGTTCTTGCGGAACGCAAGGGAAGAACCAATGCTCCTGACTTCGTGGGCTCTCGCACGGAGCGTACGGGTGTCGTCACTACCATCAGCCTCATACGCTCTCCTGATCACCTCACGCAGCCAGAAAGAAAGAGCGTTCTTGGAAACTTCTTTCTTGGTTACCCCGGCTAACGAAGAGGCGTTGACACTCAGGCCTGAGGTGCAGAGTTTTCTTCAGGTAGCGCCGTAGGGCCCTCACAGGACAAAGCAGCATCTCATCCGCATCATTATCGGTGAAGTCCATTAGGGAGGGAATTGTGAAAGACTCGAACCTGTCGTCAGGGATCGACGGTTTCTGAGTCTTTGCAACGAAGTTCGGGACGAAATCGAGCGTCACAGATCCCCATCCCCTGGAGTGTCGTACATTGAAGGAAAGACCATGAAGTTCCCCTACTCTCTTCGCCGGTGCCAGGGCCAGCAAGAAGAGGGTCTTGGGGGTCAGATCCTTGTCTGACGACTCTCGGAGTGGCTCAAAGGGTCTTCGAGTCAAACTCCTAAGAATGAGAGTCACGTCCCACTCAGGGGGCCTGAGTTCCCTGGGTGGGCAAGACCTTTCGAAGCTCCTCATAAGCAAGGAGATCTCGAACGAGTTCGAGATATCCAATCCCCTCAGTTTCAGGACTAATGCCAGGGCAGCTCTATATCCTTTGACTGTGGGGACTGAGAGGAGCTTCTCTCGGCGAAGAAAAACGAGGAAATCCGCTACCTGCTGAAGAGTGGCTCTGAGAGGAGATATACCCCGTCTACAACACCAACCACAGAAGACGGCCCCACTTCCCCTGGTACACAGCTGCTGAGAACTGACGGACGTTTCCAGCCATCTCTGTTGCTGCGCTGCGAGAAAAGCCTCTCGTTCGCAAGAGACGGTGGATAACAGCCAGCCGTGAAGTCATAGGGACTGGACTGTTCGGTGGTACCGCTCTACGTGTGGCTGGGCGAGAAGGTTGTGCCAAGGGGGAATCTCTCTCGGTTCTCCTGCGAGAAGAGCCAGCAGGTCCGGATACCAAATGGCCCCAGGGAGCCACCAGGATCATCCTGAGGTTCGGGGTGACCAGTACTCGACTGATCACCTTGCGAATCAGGCTGAACGGGGGAAAGGCATACGCGAAGAGGTTGTCCCACCGATGTTGAAGAGTGTTCTCTGCAGCTGCCCATGGGTCTGGCACGGCTGAAAAGAAAACCTGAAGTTTCCTGTTGTGCCGGGTGGCGAACAGATCCACTACTGGTCGCCCCCACAGATCGAAGAGCCTTTCCGCCACGTCCTGGTGTAGGGACCACTCGGTTCCTATCACCTGATCCCGACGGCTGAGCTTGTCCGCTACTACATTCCTCTTCCCTGGAATGTAGCGTGCTGACAGCTCTATTGAGTGAGCCTCGGCCCACTCGTGCACCTGCCGAGTCAGCTGGTACAACGGGAGAGACACTAGGCCCCCCTGTTTGTTGACGTAAGCCACTACCGTGGTGTTGTCGCACATCAACACCACTGAGTGTCCCATCAAGCGTCGCTGGAACTACTCGGAGCGCGAGAAACGCTGCCTTGAGCTCCAGTACATTGATGTGAAGGTGCTTGTCGCAATCGTCCCACACACCTGAAGTCAGCAACTCCTCCAGGTGTGCGCCCCATCCCTCGGTCGATGCGTCTGAGAACAGCTGCATCTCCGGGGGGGGGAGTGCGTAGGGGCACTCTTCTTAAGAGGGCTAGGTCCTGCCTCACCTCCAGCGTGAGAGACACTGGGAAGTATGGAGGATCTATTGCCCGTGACCAACTCTCCTTTAGTCTCCACTGAAGAGACTGCAGGTGAAGACGCCTGTGAGGGACTAACTTCTCGAGTGACGACAGGTGTCCGATCACGACTTGCCATTGCTGAGCTGCCTGTTCCTGCCGAGACAGGAACTGGTTGGCTGCCTCCCTGAATCTGCTGATCCGCGAGTCTGCGGGGAAGACTCGCCCTGCTACCGTGTCGACCAGCATACCCAGGTACTTCATCCTCTGCTTGGGTTTGAGATCGGACTTCTCGAAGTTCACCACGATCCCCAGATCGCGACAAACTCGAGTAGTCGATCCCTGTCCTGCAGCAACTGCGAGTGGGAGCTCGCCAGGACTAACTAATTGTCGAGATACCTCATCAGACGTATCCCGTGCGATGGTGGGCCCAAGCAGACACCGCCAGATGTGAAACACTCGCGTGAACACCTGTGGGGCGGTTGAGAGACTGAAGCAAAGTGCCCTGAATTGGTACACCGTCCCGTCGAGGATGAAGCGGAGGTACTTCCTGGAGGATTGATGGATGGGTATCTGGAAATACGCATCCTTCAGATCCACTGAAAGCATGAAATCGTTCTCCCTGATGGAGTCGAGCACGGAACGTGTCTTCTCCATCTTGAACCGAGTCTGGCGAACGAATCGGTTCAGGGGAGAGAGATCTGTCACCGGGCGCCAGCCCCCCGTAGACTTTTCCACCAGGAAAAGACGACTGTAGAAGCCCGGTGACTGATCCGTGACGATCTCTACAGCTCGTTTGCTCAGCATGGACTGGATCTCCTGTCGTAGTGCTACGTCCTTCGAAAACCTGGAATGTAAGTTTGCTGTTGGACTGGGTTGGAGGTGAGGGGTGGCTGAGATTCGAAGGGTAATAGATATCCTTCCCGAAGGACATCTACTATCCAGGTCTCGGCGCCGTAGCGCTGCCAAGTTGCCCAATGGCTCGCCAGGCACCCCCCCACTTCCAGCAGCAGGTGAGGATGAACGCCGTCCCTAGCGTTGCTTCCTGCCTCTCTTCGACTTCTTCCCAGTCCCTCCTCGTGAGAAGGAGGGCTGATGACGACCTCCCTTAGCAGAAGTTGAAGCCAGAGTCTTTCCTCGGGGCTTCGACAGGACAACCATCTTGGCAGCCGAGGAAGCGCTAGCCAAACTCTTGGGTTTGGCCGCAATAGCTTGAGGCTGCCCAGAAGCCTTCGAGACTGCCTGGTGTACTAAGCGGTCACTGTCATCAATGCGCCGCCTTTCCACCGCAGCGTCCACCATCTCTCCAGGGAAGAGAGAGGAGGAACTCCGTACCGGTACGTTTTGTAGTCCAAGTGCCGCCTCACGCCCGGCCGCCCTGGATACTCGGGTAAGGACTGCGTCTCTATGGCGAAGTACCAGGTTGGCCCACAGTTTTACCGTCTGATGGGCGAGGAAGGAAATGGTCCTTCCTCCAGACTGGCAGATTCTCCTGAAAGCCGAGTCATCTTCAGGAGAAATACTCACAGAGGTGGCTGCGACTTTCGACACTGTGAGGGACCACAGGTCTAACCAGGAGTTGGCCTGGAAAGCTGCCATAACGGTAGATTCCAGGCCTAGTGCCTTTTGCTGTGAGAACCAGAGGTTCTCTGACAGGAGCTGCTGTAGAGACACACCCGGCGTTAGCCTGGCTAACTCCGGGTTCACCTGTTTGGGCAGCATTGGATCCTCCGATGGCATGTAGAAATGCCGCTGTCACAGTAGAGGAAGAGGAAGTAGCTTGGATGACCTGCCAGACTTCAGCGAACCCTCCTGTCCGGAGACGAGAGACTCCACCTGGTCTAGAACAGAGTCGGCAAGCTCTGATCGTGGCAGACCCACCGTCGGTTTGGGTTCCTTCTTCGGACCCCAAAATGACTCGAGCAGAGACATGGGCTCGGAAGGTGGGAGCAGCGATCCTTCCCCGAGGTCGTTGTGCTGACGAATCAGCGCAATAACCTCGGCAAAGTTCCTCTGGATCTCCGGAGTGATGGCATCTTGTGGAGTTGGACCGTCAAGTCCCTCGAACAAGAGCGACTCCCGAGACCCTCCCCCTTCAGGAGGGGGAACGGCGACAGACCCCTCTCGGTCTCCTCCTGTCACTTGCGCATAGGACCTGGTCGATCCTAAGACCATGCCTGGTACGTACGGGATCGTGCGTGCCCGGTGTAACCTGAGGAAGTTGAAGGTAAGGGAGAGGAAGACCTGACGCTCCCCCCTCGCTCACCGGCAGAACCAGTGTGCTTGGTGGGCTGCAGGCGATCACCAACCCGCGGTGGGGATCGAGTTGCAGGCCTGGTCGCGCTGCTCCCCTTAGGAGAGCGGCTGGACCAAGAACAGCGGCCCCGATCTCGTGCATCAGAGGAACTGCTGCTGGTCCCCCTACCCGTCTGATCCCTGTGGGAGCGGCGGTCAGGAAACCTCCAGAGACCACTGTCGCGGTGAGACCGGTGCGTGTCCTCACGGCGCGTCGAATCACTGGCGCCAGCGATCGGGGGGACCTCTTCCCAGCCTCAGCCCGTGGCCGGTCTGGGACCGTCACGTCAACCCGGGTGACTGGCTGGTCGCTACGTGATCCTGGCGCCAAGCGAGCTCTGGCGTCTGGTTCCTGGCTATACGGCCACCCATGGGTGACCGTACACTCGGTACCTCTCGCGAACGAGAGGCCGAGACGGAACCTGGTGTAGCAGCAGAACCTCTAGCACCAGGCGAGGAAGTACCGGTGTTAGCCGGTACCCCTCTGGTCCCCATCTTCTTCCTTGCGGAAGGAGAGACGGGCCCTACTCCTGAAGGAGCAGGAGGACCAGTGGAAGGACACCCTGTCCCACCGGAGTGGGACTGGCCCTGAGAAGTTCCCGAAGGAGCCTTCTCAGGAGGGGTGGAGGCAGCCTTCTTCTTCCGCGTCTGGGTAGCCTTGGAAGTCGAAGGGGAAGAGCCGGCTGCAGACGACGACGACACCTTCCTCCTCTTCCTCTTCAGCTTCCTCAGGGCAGACGTGAGATCAGCCACCCAGGATGGAGCCAGGGCTGCTGTTGTCGAAGCAACAGGGTCCGGCTGCACCTGTCCGGATAGACCAACATCTGGGGCAGCAACACCGTGGACTGGGATGACATCGGCAGGTACAGGAACAGCCAGCACAGCATCAGCGGCAGGTACGGCAGGTAGCACAGGTAGGCCAGGAGACGGGGTAGCAGCCAGCGACATCCTGGGTACTGGTGGCAAGTCCAGGGGCGAGCTCTTAGGGCAGTGGAAGTCCGGGGGAAGCAGTACAACAAACCCGGGCGGCGGCGGCATGCCCCTCCTCGGTACGGCAGCAATCAGCCCCTGCATGGAGGCTGTAGGAGTCACTGACATCACGTGGGGGATATATACCAGGTGAGGAGGGGCGGCGTACCCTGGAGTAGAGATAATGGTGGTGGTTGTGGTCACCACTCCATGGGTGACCGTCCCAGACCCCGCCAAATGATGGAGCAGCCCCTGGATACTTGGCACGCCCTGCAGTCCCAATGACGCCCACACCTGTCCAAGGTCATCCCCCACAGCAGAAGCACCTGCGGAAGCAAGAGTCAGGTACACAGGAGGGGTTCCCCCTCGCACGGGGGGGGGACGAGCCCCACCCCGAACGAACGGAAGACCACGAATACAACTGTACGTCGGGGTACCGAGCGCCCTCCTCTACGCTCAGCGGATCGGGTGAAGAGAAGGACCTCGATACCCCCCTGAAGGGGAAGGTGCCATACGTGGGAGCTGAGCAGGGGGCAAGAAAGAAGACGAAGTATCGGTTACCAAAGGAGGCGCGGGAGAGCTTTCCGACGACTCCTTGGCAGGCCTTCGCTTCTTCCTGCCCTCGTACAACCCCCACTGCACCTCCGACCAATCACAACATATATCACAAGGCTCGGCCCGAGAGCATTCCCGCCCTCGGCACTGAGCGCAAAGGACATGAGGATCTATTTCGGGAAAGGACCTGAATTTTCCCACACTTGCGGCCTCCCACCCCGGGGCACAGTCGCCGGTTGATGGGGGGGCACGGAGATTGATCCAATCCTTGATCCATAATACAATCACAATTATATGAAAAATGAAAAGTAGTACTTACAGTTTCACTTTCATACACAAACAAACCAGTAGTAGAGAAAATCACAATAATCCAATAAAGCATACGACGATGAAGCGGGCAGAGAGCGATGGTGAGCACGTCTTAACACCACAAGGCCGAAAGCAAAAGTGGTTCCTCATGTCCCAGTGGCGCGGTGCGCGCACTGTCGGACAAGCAGTTAACTACCGAACTGCCTTGTTTGAAACTTACGACCATCCAGCTGCCGCTAGTTACCTTGCTATTGTAAAAGGACCGATGGTTTGTATATCGTACCGGAACAAACTAAAATTAAAGATTTAACTGTCAATTTCAAATCACATTTTAAGGCTAATAGGTAAAACTGAAGAATACTACCACGGCCTAGTTCCTCCCAGTTGCCGGCCAGAATTTTTAACGCCTTTTCTTCACATTTATGTCTTTCATCTCAATACTTACTGTATTTAATTGTTTTACAGTCATCCCAAAGGGCTTGTAATTTATGCGGTGCTCACGTTTATATTGTACAAGCTGGTATAGGGTAAATGACCAAATGGCGACATACCAGCCACCTCTCTCAGAATGCAGCCACTTCCCGAAAAATCACTTGAATTATGCCATTATTTTGTAATTTAGGAGAAAACACTTACTTCGAGAGGAGCGTCAAGGTCTTGGTGTGCTGCCTGGATGGGAAACAACTCTTGACTGATGCTCGTGGCAGTGAATTAATGTGACATTGTTTCCGATACGTAATACAAACCATCGGTCCTTTAACAATAGGAAGTAGCTAGCGGCAGCTGGAACGGTCGTAAGCTTCTCGAACAAGGGGGAGAACGGTAGTTAACTGCTTGTCCGACAGTCAGCGCGCCGCGCGACTGGGAGGTAAAACAAATCACTTTCGCTTTCGGCGGCCGCGGTGTGAAGGACGTATTCGTCATCGCTCTCATGCCCGCTTCATCGTTCGTATGCTTTGTTTATATTGTGTTTTCTACTAATGGTTTGTTTGACTTGAAAATGAAACTGTAAGTACACTGTTTTCATTTTCATTACTTAATTATGAACCAACATGGAGTTATCGCCGTAGATGCGGCGATTTCCTCTCTTTTCATGAATTGAACCCTTGAATTATGTCTCGGAGCGAGGGCGGGCGCGCTCGCGCCGAGTCATGTATTTTGGGCGAAAGTGTGTAATTGAAAAATGTAAGTACTCTTTTCATTATATTTTTGCCCTGTGCGTTCGTTACCGAGAGTGTGATTGCGCTCGGCACGAGCCTTTTAATTTTGTATAATAGAATGCAATGAAAGTGGATTCGCAATTGCAATATTCTTTTCATTTTCATTTATTTATTTGCATGAATCGCAAGTGCAGTATTCTGTTTCATTTTCATATATATTTTATGATAGCATCATATTATTGGATCAAGTTTCCGTTCTTACCCGGGAATTGATCTTTTCCCCTTTAAGTTCTATGAAGTGAATCGCAAGGGCAGTATTCTGTTTCATTTTCATATTACTTTTCACTGCTGTGCGGGGGTAGGGGAAGCGAAGGTCCTGCCAGGAAGTCGTCGGAAAGCTCTCCCAAGCGACTCCCTTGTTATCCGATTCTTCGTCTTCCTTCCTGCCCCCCGCTCAGCTTCTTCTTCGTTGTATTTTGTATTTGGGGTCTTCCTTGCGTTCGGGGTGGGGCATGTCTTCCCCCCGTGCGTGAGGGAACCCCTCTTACTAATCTATCTATGTTACCGCAGGTGCTACATCCGTGGGAGACGACCTTGGACAGGTATGGAACACCGCGGAGGCAGGGCGTGCCTAGCATCCACGGGCTGCTGCAGCGTCTAGCGAGGTCTGGGGCGGTCTCCCCACTACTACCACGGCCGCTTATGCTGCTCCCCCCCCTCCTGGTCTACACTCCCCATGCTGTGTCGATGACGCCGTCTGCCGCTACTAGGGCCGCAGCCGTACCGAGGTGGGTTTGCCGCCGCCGCCTGTTTTCTTCGTGTTGCCTGCCCCAGACTTCCGCTGTTCCAGCAGCTCGCCCCTGGACCGGCCGCCAGGACCCAGGTTCCGCTGGCTGCCGATGATTCTACCGAGGCGATTCGCTGGGCCTGCCGCTGATGTCGATTCCCGCTGTTGGCTTGGCTGTCCCTTCTGGTCTACCGCTGCCGCCGCTGGTTCCTGCCGCTCCTGAGCTGGTGGTTTCGCTGTTCCTGTCGCTCCTGGTTCCTGTGCCTGTCCATGCGTCCATGCTGGTCCTGCCCACGGTGTGTCTTCCCCATGTCCCAGGTCCTTCCGGGACAGGTGCAGTCGGGCGTGTTGCTTCGGCAATAGCCCCGGCTCCGGCCTGGGATGGAGGACCTGACGACTGTCCTGCGTGAGCTGACGACGGAAAGGAGGAGAAGAGGAAGCTGTCATCTTCGTCTTCATCGTCTGCTGCTGCCTCTTCCCTTCGACTTCTAAGGCCCATAAGCCGAAGAAGAAGAAGGCTGCCTTCCCCCTAAGAACGTCTCCTTCGGGAACTTCTAAGGGCCCGTCCCACCTCGTGGGACGGGGGTCCTTCTGCTGGTCCTCCTGCTCCTTCGGGAGCGGGGCCCGTCTCCCCTTCCGTAAGGAAGAGATAGACGGGGGAGCCCAGGAAGTATCGGTTAGCTCTGGTACTTCTCGCCTGGTGCTAGCGGCGATGCCGCTACGCCAGGTTCCGGTTCTCGGTCTCTCGTTCGCAGAGATGATCCCGAGTGTACGTTCTCCCGTCGGGAGACCGTGCAGCCAAGTTTCGGCGCCAGAGTTCGCTCGGCGCCAAGACGCGGCACGGAGCAGAAGGCTGGTGAGAGACGCTCAGGAGGTGACTCTTGCCAGCCAGCGGCCGCTCTTGCAGCGACCAGCTGGTAACCCGGGTTTTCCCCCCCCCCCTAAGAAGGCTCCTTCGGGACCTTCTAAGGGCCCGTCTCGCTCCCGGCGATTCGGGGAGCTCTTCTGCTGGTCCTCCTGCTCCCTCGGGAACAGGGCCTGTCTTTTCTTCTACCAAGAGAAGAAGACGGGGACCAGAGGAGTACCAGCTTCGGCTGGCACTTCCTCGCCTGGTTCTAGCGGTTCTGCCGCTAAACCAGGATCCGCCTCGGCTTCTCGTTAGCGAGAAGTACCGAGTGGACGGTCTCCCCGCGGGAGACCGTCCAGCCAAAGTCTTGACACTCGAGCTCGCTCGCCGCCAAGACCGAAGCGCGGAGCAGAAGACTGGCGAGTGTCATGCAGACGACTCTCGCTAGGCCAGTGGACGCTCTCGCCAGCGACCAGCTGGCTGCTCGGGTTGACGTGACGGTCGCTGACCAGCCACGGGTTGGGTTGAGGCGAGGAAGGGGTCCCCCGCGGTCGTCGTACCAGCCACGGCTGGTGGACCAGCGGCTCGACGCGCCGAGAGGGACGCTCGCCGGTCTCACCGCGACAACGAGCTAGCAGGTCACCTGACGCCGCTCCATCGGGAGCCGGGCGGAGACGGTAACCAGCAACAGCTCGCCTGACGCTAGAGATCAGCGTCGACGTTCTCAGCCGAGCCTCTCGCCCCAGGCGAGCGGCAAGGCTAGGCCTGCTGCTCGATCGCCACTGCGGGTTGGACGATCCAGCAGCAGCCCTCCAAGCACGCTGGTCCTGCCGCGAGCTAGGGGGGAGCGTCAGGTCTGCCTCTCCTGTACCTTCAACCTCCTCGGGCTACACCGGGAGGAGCGAGGTACCTATGATGATCGCGAGAGGTGCGCCGCTCGCGATCCCGCTATGACGCCGTATGGACCAGGCACGGTTCTA
>NC_061101.1:2070703-2076470 GCF_015104395.2 Macrobrachium nipponense | reverse complement strand
GTCTAATGCTTGTCATTGTGTGCCTTCGGAGTCCCATGAATGAAGCACAAGTCCCCCATTATCCCAAGCAACTTCTCCCAGACCCACAGGATGGCATTGTTCAGGAGCTATTCCGTTTGCTAACGGCAACCGTTCGGTTGTTGGGGGAACAATAGAACGCTCGGCTACAATGGAGGTTTTGGGCGACTAAATACTGTTTAGAAATACTTTATGTATGTATGTAACTTTTCTTTTTTGATAAAGGGTAAAATTATTGCCTAAAAGTGTGGTTGACCCACCGAAGGCATTGTTTAGGAACTACGCCGTTCGCTAACGGGAAACCGTTTGGTTCAACAGAACAATAATACAACTCACTCTATACAATGGCGTATTTCTGAGTTGTTTTCTGGTATAGTGATTATATATTGTTTAGAAATACTTTTTATTTTACATAACTTTTTTTGTATAACTTTTTGATAATGGATAGAATTAGTTCCTAAAAAGTTTGTTGATTTTTGAAAAAAAGTGATTAAATTCAATTCGTGAATTAGTAGGTTTGACTTTGGTAAAGTTAATAACTTTTCGAAATTGTGATGTTGAGAGATTTGACATCTCTGAAACTTCGTATAAATATATGAATATATTTTCAATGCTCGAGTACTATCCTTGTTTTTTTTGCAGTTATATTTATTAGTGGATATATTATTGAATATGACGACGAGATGATGTGTTAATAGAGAATAACAAATGTATTGATTTGTTAAATATTTTTGACGCTAGTCAATGACGTTGCAAAGTCGAGGGTCATTTGGTGTCGAGCACACGATTTTGGTGAAAACTATAGTATACACAAACGCACCCAATTATACACACACGCACACGCACATACACACACATATATATGTATTAATTATCAACTTATTACAAAAATGAAAATCAGTTATAACTCTGTTTCCACTGCAGCTGAATTTGACAATATATTGATTATCTATAATATAATATAATGAATATGAAATAATATATATGATATAATATAGGTAATATATATATATATATATATATATATATATATATATATATATATATATATATATATATATATATATATTAGAAATTGTGGCAATCAAAGCAAAAGAATAGTGAAAAATTGCAAAATGCCTTTTCATCATCAAAAATATCACCCAATGAAAACAAACAAAACACCCATATTTACGAGTAAACAAAACCTTGACCCACCAAAAAAAAAAAAAAAAAAAAAAAAACTTAGAAAACATATAAAAAGAGAGAAAATAATGAAGAGAAACTTCTCCCATCAATAGATCTTCCCGGGTGTCAGATCCGTCCTCTGAAGATATTAATCGGGGGAAGTAATTTCTCAGTGGAACGCCCAAAGATGATGTTTTCTTTTTAGGGAGTTCTCTCTCTCTCTCTCTCTCTCTCTCTCTCTCTCTCTCTCTCTCTCTCTCTCTCTCTCTCTGGAGCTAAAAATGGTGTTGTCTGTTTGGAGAATGTTCTTTTATTATATATTTCGATGGGACAAAAGTGATATTTAAAATTTTTTTTTTTTTTATTTTTAGAGGTTTTTCATTATTGGAAAGTCTCTCTCTCATACAACCTGACTAATATAGAATAACCCTGCAATGCTATTTCCTAATTTCCTAGCATTCCTGGGACACGGCCCCCCTCCCAAATTTCCCAGATTACTGGAGAATACTGGCAAAAACATATATATATATATATATATATATATATATATATATATATATATATATATATATATATATAATATATATATATATATATATATATATATATATATATATTATATATATATATATATACTATATATATATATATATATATATATATAGATATATATATATATATATATATATATGTATGTATGTATATATATGACTGGTAAAAATGTTCTGTTACAACAGAATTCCATCAAATAAAAAGAGCCCATAAAAAACACCAAAATATAGAGAGAAAACTACTATATTTCAGAGACTGCTGTCTCCTCTTCAGGTATATGAATAAGAAAAGTTACAGAAAAGGTGGTATTTATACAAGAGATCCATCCACAGGTAAGCCAATTTAGGTCACCCTCGCTGATGCTGATAATCTTCCTTCAATATTCTTAGGTGTTGGTTGAATGAAATCTTGTCGATCACATCTGAATCCCATGCTCCTTTTGAGATGTCATTACTTGCCTCTCTTTCTTAAGGCCGATTCTATCATTTGACTCTTGTACTGGCGGTTGCTGCTATGAATTATACGTAACAAATTCCAGTTTATTCTATGGGTTATGTTCATTTATATGGTTGAAAATAGCTGAGTTCTGTTGTCCCAGATAATTAATGCAACACAAATGGTCAGTTAGGTATGGACAACAGAACTCAGCTATTTTCAAACCATATAAATGAACATAACCATAGAATAACTGGAATTTGTCCACTTATAATTTATAGCAGCAACTGCCGGTACAAGAGTCAAATGATGGAATCGGCCTTAATAAAAGAGAGGCAGGTAATGAACATTCTCAAAAGGAGCATGGGATTCAGATGTGATCGACAAGATTTTCATTCAACCAACGCTTAAGAAGATTAAAGTAAGGTTATCAGCGGGGGTGACCTAAATTGGCTTACCTGTGGATGGATCTCTTGGTATAAATGCCACATTTTCTGTAAACTTTTCTCATTCATATACCTGAAGAGGGAGACAAGCAGTCTCCTGAAATATAGTATTTTTCTCTCCATATTTTGGAGTTTCTATGGGCTCCTTTTATTAGATATATATATATATATATATATATATGTATGTATGTATGTATGTATGTATGTATGTATGTATGTATGTATGTATGTATGTATGTAGTATGTATGTATGTATGTATGTATGTATGTGTATGTATGTATGTATGTATGTATGTATGTATGTGAAAATATCCTAATACCACAAGAACACAAACAATTTCCCAGCCTTCCTGCAACCACACCCCCCCTCCACCCTCATAAAACCCAAGAATTACTAAAAAACAAAAAAAATATACAGGACCACAAATAGGACAGTCACTGAATAACCTTGCAAAACACCATTCCATAATTTCCCAGCATTTCTGGAACCCACCCCCAAACCCCCTCACAAAAAATCCCAAAATTACTGGAAGAAAAAATAAAGTAAAAAATAATTCTAATACTACTATGACACAAATAGATAGTCACTGAATAAAGATTAGCTCTCATACAACTGCCATTACAAAATATTCTTGCAAAACACCATTCCATAATTTCCCCAGCATTTCGGTGAATCCCACCCCCACCTCCACCCTCATCACAAAGAAATACCAAAATTACTGGAAGTAAAAAAAGGAATCCCTAATGCTACAGGAACAGCTGACAAGCAGAAGGGCAATTCCTTTTGTTTAAAATCCCATCTGGAAGCAGGAAGCAAAACTCATTATTCCCGCGGAACGGCTGCATGATTAATTACGAACCATTGTGTCGCATGGAATGAAAAATTCTCTCTCTCTTTCTCTCTCTCTCTCTCTCGCTCTTTTTTTTTTATTCATGTCATTCAAACTTGGTCAGTTTTATTCATGAGTTTCTGTTACTGGTTCGTTTCATTGTGGTTAAATGGACGTGTTAAATGTAATGCATTAAATAGATAAATAAAAAATATTTTTTCCTGTGTTTTTTTCCGATTCATTCAAACTTGGGAACTTTTATTCAAAAAGTTTTTTATTATTCATTTTTTATGCATTTTGGATGAATGGACGTGGTAGTCATTGTGCAATACATGGGTGAACCATAATCTCTTTCTTTTTATTAGCTTGTTTTATTCTATTCATTCCAACTTGGGGAGTTTTATTCTTGCTTTTTTTTCATGTTTTATTCATTTTGGGTCTTCCCCTGTGTGTTTGTTTGATTTATTCAAACTTAGGGAGTTTCTATGTTTTATTCACTTTCGCTCAGTGAACATGGTAGTCATAATGCAATAATACATTATATACTAAAGGTGTCCATAAAGTCCCAGGACCATTCTGAGCAATAAATATTTGTAATGGTACTAGGACTTTATGGACACCCTGTATATACTATATTGATATTTGGAATAACTTTGAGGTTCTTTTGTGTTCCCTCTCAAATCATTCGTTTGACGGAACTTCACATGGAGGAAAAACGAAGTTGATTAGTTGGCGTGTTTTTGGAATCTGAGATTCCAGTTTTGTAGTTTCCAGAAATTCCAGAGTGTTTTTGAGTTTTTCTAGATGGGATGATTGTTGTTTCAGTTTTTGTTCGAATGTTAGATATGATATATATACATATATATATACATATATACTATACGTATTATATATTATATAGATATAGATATATATGAATACTTGATCACGAAGTATATAAAACGTGTTGTATTGTATAATAAATATATACTATATATATATGTGGCGTGTGTCGTGTGCGTGTGCGTGTTGGTCAGAGAATGTGTTCCTTAGTTTATCTGGAAAATATTTTTGTGTGAGAATGTTTTGCCTATAATAATAGTAATAATAATAATAATGATGATAATATTAATAATAATAATAATAATACCACCCAGTCGAATTGGAGGACTGTGATAGACCCAAAAAAAATAATAATCAAAATAGTAATAATAATAAGTTGTGTTGTGTTTATGATAATGACAAAACTTAAATTTTATGGAAGATTTTAGGTGAAATCACTTTACGGCTGCTTGTGTATGCATGTATGTATATGCACACATACATCCATACATACATACATATATATGTATGTATGTATGATATACATGCACACATATATGTATGTATGTATGTATATGCATATATATGTTAGCAATATATACACTATATATACATATATATGTTATATATACACATATATATATATGTATATATACATATATATATTCTGAGGCCTTTGCCGATCAGAAAGAACTGATCTCACCCATGGGGGGGCATCCTTTGCCAACGGAGCTTCATAGGACAGGGTTTTAGTTTTACCATGGGTGGGCCCTTCCCCTTCCTCAGCTTCGTCGAGCTAGCCAATTAGATAGAATCCTCAGCCATATGACCCTGCATCATGTGACGCCTGCCAGCCAGTGAAGAATTTCTAGATCTGCCATTGATGGGAAAACAGGAGATTTTCTTGAGAGTCCAAAATCAATTCTCTGCTCACTGTTAATGAAATTCTCAATCCAATCACTCCTTTGCTACAGACAGGAAGCTTCCAATCTCCAAATTGTACGATGTTGGAATGCAGCGACTCCTGATGGTGTCCTTCGAGGTCTAAGTCCCTCTGCCACACTGGGATCAAATATGCATATGTATAGTAGGCATTGAACTTACGGGGTTTTTACGCCGCGCCAGTTGCCACTGTAGTATATGCAAGTATTTGACGTCCAGTATTCATTTCATGGGGACCCATAGTTTGCATATATAAAAGGCATTGAACTTACGGGTTTTTTTAACGCCGCGCCAGAGGTTGCCACTGTAGTATATGCAAGTATCTGAGCCATTATGCATTGCATAACCCAAATTTTGCATATATAAAAGGCATTGAACTTACGGGTTTTTATGCCGCGCCAGAGGTTGCCACTGTAGTATATGCAAGTATTTGAGCCATTATGCATTGCATAACCCATATTTTGCATATATAAAAGGCATTGAACTTACGGGGTTTTACGCCGCGCCAGAGGTTGCCACTGTAGTATATGCAAAAAATGGGATTTAATTTGCAATGCACAACCCAATCCACATATG
>NC_061101.1:2025703-2060703 GCF_015104395.2 Macrobrachium nipponense | reverse complement strand
TTATAGTATATATACATGTTCACGCATACTCACACTTATACATATGCTCCCAAAGATGTGTATGGCTCCCATTGCACACAGTAAAGTAGAGGGTTTTTGCATTGTGTAGCTTTCTTTGGTTTTATGTTTGTAAGACAATAGGAGATTCCCATGTGTCTATGGAGAAATGCCGTGTGATTCGTCTTTTTACCTGGGAGGTGGGTGAGACATTAGGAGATTCCCATGTGTCCCTATGTTATTTAGAATGTGTCTGGTGATCTGTGCCGGTGTCAGCTCATTTTCAGTTACATTCGACCTGAGAGACTGTGTCTGTGGGCAGTCTAATAGGTAGTGTTCGAGGGGCTGGATTGCCTCTCGGTCACAGTACTGACATAACCTGCCCCATTACCTATCATTTGCAAGGTGCACAGGTATCCTACCCATAATCTGTGTGTGATGACTGAGAGTTTTCTAGTGGTTTGTTTTGTGATGTCATGCGGCGTTAGATTTGTGACATCCATATACCACTTGGACGTTCGTGAATCTTGTAGATAGTGACTTCGTACCTCACTCTCTTCTTGGAGTTTGGCATAACTTTTAGCCATATCCTTTAGGTGTGTTATGGAGGGTTGCACTTTTATGCTTACTGTACTGCAGCTGAGGGCACTTTTGGCTAGGATGTCAGCTTCTTCATTTCCCTGGATTCCCACAAGGCTGGGTATCCAGTTTAATGTGACTCTCCTGCCAGCAGCTTGATGTGACTTGGCCACTGATTTTATCAGTGTCACATTTTCTTTTGGATTTGTCGCTTTGATTGCGAGTATTGCTCCTTTGGGGTCGATATGCACTGTTGTGTGTCCTTCTTTCAGGTGGTTTTTGGCATCCCTCAGGTGGGACACCCTTTGTTATGTGTTTCACTGTGTCCTGCATACCCAGTTCTCTCAGTGTCTGGAGTATACAGCCCGCATAGGTCTTGGGCGGGTCTAGCTCTTCATGCAGGTTTATACACGCTTGCATTTTGTTTTTGTGTGGTCCATTTCAGTCGTTTCTGATGGTTTTGCACAGAATGGCAATATTTCTTTGGCCTATCCTGTGCTTGAGAGACTGTAGTTGTGTCTCTGCCCTCAAGAGACAAATTCTTGTCCACATTGGGGCTCCAAGTATAAGTCTCATTTCATTATTTTGGATGACTTCCAGCCTCGCTGTTGATCCTTTCTGAGACTTTTTGTCAGACTGGTGCTGCATATTCTACTTGTGCTCTGATGGTTTATATGTAAAGAACCTCCTGAGCAGATGGTATGTGCACCTTCTTGTAGTGATGTGATTCTCTTTAGGGCATCAAGCCCTATTTTTGTTTTGGCCTGGAGGAGCTGTATTTCCTTCTCAGGAGATAGTGAATCTGCAATGCAGACTCCCAGATATGTGTAGCTATCCACCCTGTCTATGACGTCTCCTTTCAGTAGAAGGGTGGGTGGATTTCGATCATGTTTTATTGCCATGGCTTTTGTCTTTGAGGGCCGGAGCTGACGATGCAAACATCGTCAGCATATATGAAGACCTCTACTCCTTGTGGTAGCTCGAGACAGGCTATATTTTCCATAAGGACATTGAATAAGAAGGGGCTTAGAATGACCCCCTGTGGAGTGCCGTTTTCAAGAGAGTAGTATTCTGACATTCTGCCTTGGAACACTACTCTTGCTTCTCTGTCTTGCATGTATCCTTTTGTCCATGTAAGCAGGTTGCCTTTGATCCTCTTTCGGACTAAGGAGGAGAGGATGGTTGCTGCATTGGCTAGTTCATATGCTTTTTCTAGATCTAAGAAGACCATTATGAATTTCCTGCCATTTATGGCACTTATATGGCACTTAGCACACTCGTGAGGCACTTGTGGGTGCCTACTCCTTCCCTATAGGCATAGAGCCTATGGTGTAGGGGCCCTGCTTTCCATAGTAGTTTGTTTAGAACCATTCTTTCTGCAACCTTTTCAGTGCAGCTAATGAGGGATATCGGCCTATTTGTGCCTTCCTCTTTTGGCTTTGGTATTGGTTGTGTGTCTTGCTGTTGCCATTTCTTTGGCCTGGTGTGCTCTGCATATGTCCTGTTTACCAGGAGTAGATATACCTGTTTGGCAGGGTCTCCCATGTGTCTCGGCATGCTGTAGGTGATTGCATCTGCTCCAGGGGCTGTGTCTCTTTTCCCCTTGCTGAGTGCACTGTTTAGTTCTTCCATAGTGAAAGGTGTGTCTGTGTCATCAGGTGTGTTGCAGGCAGTATTGATTTTTCTTCTCCTTGCTGGGAAAATTTCATTTATTTTTTCCCGTGTTGTTTGGGGAAGGTTGTGGGATTTTGTCCTTTCTGCAAAGTTTCTGGCTATATTGTCAGCTTCTTCTTGTGGGTTGGAATGGATGCTTAGCTCAGTTCTTCCTTTCCCTGCAATTTTTGCAAGGAATCTCCAGATCTGGGTTACTGGAGTTTGTCTGCTGATGTTTGCACACCAATCATACCATGCCTGTTGTTTGATTTCTTTTGTCTCTTCAGTTGCGTGGGCTATTACCTCTCTGAGAAGTCTGTGCATCTCGTCAGATGGTTCCTGTCTGAAGAGTTTTTGGACTCTGTTGACTCTGGCATTGAGTTCTTTGACTCTTTCACAGTAGTACCATGCATCTTTGTGATCGATCTTGGATTGTTTGATCTTTGGCATGGACATGTTGCTGCCTCTCTGAGTTTACTGATGAACTCTTCATAGAAGAGTTCTATGTCATTTGCTGGGTTTTCAAGGTAGTCCCTCGCCCATCTCGTCATTGTGGCTTCGAATGTAGCCCAGTTTGCAAACTTGGGGTTCCATCTCTCTGGTGGCGGTGGTATGGGGGGGCAGCTTTTTGAGCTGTAGGCCAATGTCAATGGCTATGTGGTCGCTTGTGAGAGTCTCGTGCAGCTTCCATGTTGCTAGCTCCTTTAGGGCTGAGTTTGTGAAGGTAAGATCTAGTCTTCCTCCTTTTAGGTGAGTTGGCTCTCCATTGTTTAGTAGGCACACCTCTGGGAATTCACATGATAACTGGTGTAGATGTCTCCGAGTTGTGTAGAGTTCAGACTCGGGTGATGTGCGTTGAAGTCTCCCCCAATTACTGTGTTTTCTTGTGTCGCTGCGCTGAAGAGTGTTTCCCCTTCAAATATGTTGTCCCGAGCCCTGTATATATTGTGTACCGTCAGGGTTGTGTTTGCAAGTGTGAGTTTTACGCTGAGGGATTCTACATCATCTCCGCAAGGGATGTTGTCTACTTTTCTTGACGGGATTGTGTTTTTAACCATGGTGATTAGCCCTCTTTTAGTGTCTGTGTATGGTGTTTTGTATACTTTGTACCCTTTAAATGAGAATTTGGCGTTTTCCCTTACTAGTGTTTCTTGTAACATTATGATGTCATAGTTATTTGTTTGTGTGTGTGCTTGCAGGAATGCGTATTTATTGTTTGCACTTAGTATGTTCCACTGGAGGATTTTTATAGTGTCTGTGTCTCTGCAATCATTTATTCTGATTGTGTTGTTGTTGTTTCCTAACTCGTCATTTGCACTTGATGTGACTTGACTACCAACACTGTGGTTGGCCCTGGCACTGGAGATGTACCTGGCACTGTCATTTGGGATGAAACTGACACCGAGTGTATTTGTAGTGCTATTTGCACTGTTGTTATTTAGTTGTGTAGGCATGGTGATGCAAAAAGTCCTCTGGACGTTCTTATGCACTTATCAACCACTTCTTTAGCTATTTCCTCTAAGAAGTTTGATCCTGTTAATTCTGCAAACTTGAGTAGCATTTGCACTAGAAGATTTGTGAGGTCTTGGGTCTGTGCAATGTATTTGTCGTATTTTAGCTCTGGGCGAACTTCAAACCTGTTGATTTGTGGGGTAGGAGGAGGAGGGGAGATTGGGTTATATGGCTTTGGGGAGCCAGGAACAGTGGAGCTGGTTTTGGGATTTGGAGTGAGGAGGATAGGTCGGGTTTCGGGAACAGGAGAGGTTAAGACTTCAGAGTTGGTGTTTGCAAGTAAATATAATTTTCAGAAGTCAGCTTCCCATTTAGAAAGTGGTAATGAGGAAAATCAATTGTGCCTGTAACATTGATTTCAGAGGCCAAATAATGATGGAGATCCGTAGGATGAAGTAAACAAAATATGTGAGTATAGAGTTAATCTTGGTATAGTTTCTTAACAGAATAACTGTGCAGACTTGTGTTCATATGAGATTCAAACTTACTACTCTTTTCTGATGAATGGAAATGGACAAGGTTGAAATGTCACCCGACTGGAGTAGTGCTTGAAACAAAAGTGAGATGCTGTATCTGTGAAATAGTACATTGAAATTGCCTTTCTTACCGTACTGTCTGCAGCTGTGTGCTGCAGTTGCTTTTCTTATTGTATCTGCAGGTGTGTGCTAAAGTACTCTTCATATGACATGCATATAATTTTTCATATTTTTCCGCCTTTTTGGGTACGTTATATGGTGGTTTTTTCCTCATTTTTATTGAGCACCGACACTGCTGAATTTCAAGTCTTTTTGCAGACAATACCAAATGTAAAATATGGTTTCATGTTGAACTTTTTGGACAAATATACCAAATGTATAAAATTATTTTCCCTTTTTGGTTTGTCTGTCCACTTTGAGTTCTTAACTTTTGCAGCTGTATTCCAGTTTAATGGGCAGTTCAAATTACCAAGTGACAGTGCATAGCTTCATTCTGATGACGATTCTCAGATTGCTAAGTAAATTTTCATCTTTCTCTGCAGACCAATGACGACATCCATATACAAGAAAGTATGTCATCCATATACAAGAAAGTATGTATATAGCTTTTCAAATCTTTTTTAATGCATCTACTAGCATTTTATGTTATTCTTTCTTTTTTCAAATCTTTTTTAATGCATCTACTAGCATTTTATGTTATGATTTCTGGAACATTTTTATATGTCCCGGTATATCTCATTCTCCCTCAATCTTTGAAATTATGATGCTGTAATTCCAACTATTTTAGGCTTCTTTGTAGCCATCAAGAGACTAAAGGCCATTACAATGTTTGCAAAATGAAAGATCTTTTGTTGTTGAGATTTATACAAGGTAAACTGTACAAATATATCAATAGAATTGCCAACAACCACATTTAAGGTAACAAAGAACTTTGGAAAGGAAAAAGAATTTTTGACTATTACAAATTTAAGCACTACACAGTAGTTAAATATACATTTTTTTTGGGGGGGAATGAATAATTTGTTATGTATGTACTCGAACATTCAAGTTTCTGAGTACGTAAGCACCCATAGCCATAATGGAAAAGTAGATTTTCAACATTCTTTGGTCTATTCCAAAGTAGGCCTGAAATAAACAATTCATTCTTGTCATATGTGTTAATAAATATACAGTGGTTTCTCTCTCTAAAAATCTTTAAAGTATTGACTAAATAGAAACAACCACTAAAAGAAGATAGGCAAAATATTTATAAGTGCTTGAATACAGAATTTAAGCTGCATATAACAATATTTCTGTATTTTGCTTGTCATATTCATAAAAGACTCTCCTAATAACAGAGGCAGATATTATGCACCTTCCCAAAAAATGCAACTAATTTACCTACAATATACAAGTTTGTTTTTACTTCCTGCTATTCTAATGAGATTGTGCAATATCAGAGAAGTAATTCAATATGTCATCAATGGAAAATTCTAAATTGATCATAGCTCCTGGGTAACAACGATGAATGAGATCCTCAATCAATTTGTACTGACGAATAAATTCCTCTTGCATTGCTCTCCAAACAACCTGTAATGAAGAGCAAGAGTAATCCAAACTGTCATACAATGGCATAAATGGTTGCATTATGGTTTACCATATATACTACTCTTCTTGTGAAACAAAAATTTTCATACAAACCCATTGCAAAGTTAAATTTCATGTTGTATCCGATACAAAATGCCTTTCATATGTAAAGTATCCTTCCTGCTCATGTGCTGGACAGGCCATGCAGTTACTGAACAAAGGTGGATACAGGTGGAGACGGGGAGAGAGATGTCCACTCTGGCCCAACCAAAGCTACTTGTTTTTTCAGCTGCAATAGAGGTCAGATGTCTCTCGCTTGCTCACTCTCTATACCATTATTATTTGTAATTATGTGAATGATGCATTTTCAGTGTATGTAAACACAAAACTATACCATTGCATTTGTTTTTTGTAGTTTTATTTCGTGCATTGGTGCTTATATACTTTCTCATGGAGAGTAAAAAGGACAACTGTTTTGAAAATTGTTGATATCATGATAGTCTAATCATTTGTATCACTTTTCAGCAGATCCTCATGATTTATCCTGTGCTGAATGGACTTCTCCACCACATGGAAGCATTATTGTAAGAAGACACAATCTAACAGAGGTCCCATGCCAAATCCTGGAGCCTATGAAAGATGCTTCATCTATGCAGAGACCTACCTAGAAGCTACAGAAAGACATTCATACAGCAGACCCCCATGCCAATTCCTGGAAGACTAAGAAATACTTTTAACTAGCAGAAGTCCCATGCTAAGTCCTGAAAGCCTAAGGAGAAGATGCTTCATAGCAAAGGCCCAATGCCAAATCCTGGAAGCCTATGGAAGAGACTTCATCTAGCATAGACCCCATGCCAAGTCCTGGTAAGCCTATGGAAGATACGACTCTAGCAGAGGCCCCATGCCAAGTCCTGGAAGCCTATGGAAGAGACTTCATCTAGCAGAGGCCCCATGCCAAGTCTGGAAGCCTATGGAAGAGACTTCATCTAGCAGAGGCCCCATGCCAAGTCCTGGAAGCCTATGGAAGAGACTTCATCTAGCAGAGGCCCCATGCCAAGTCCTGGAAGCCTATGGAAGAGACTTCATCTAGCAGAGGCCCCATGCCAAGTCCTGGAAGCCTATGGAAGAGACTTCATCTAGCAGAGGCCCCATGCCAAGTCCTGGAAGCCTATGGAAGAGACTTCATCTAGCAGAGGCCCCATGCCAAGTCCTGGAAGCCTATGGAAGAGACTTCATCTAGCAGAGGCCCCATGCCAAGTCCTGGAAGCCTATGGAAGAGACTATGTCTAGCAGAGGCCCATGCCAAGTCCTGGAAGCCTATGGAGAGACTTCGTCTAGCAGAGGCCCCATGCCAAGTCCTGGAAGCCTATGGAAGAGACTTCATCTAGCAGAGGCCCAATGCCAAAAACCTGGAAGCCTATGGAAGAGACTTCGTCTAGCAGAGGCCCCATGCCAAGTCCTGGAAGCCTATGGAAGAGACTTCATCTAGCAGAGGCCCCATGCCAAGTCCTGGAAGCCTATGGAAGAGACTTCATCTAGCAGAGGCCCCATGCCAAATCCTGGAAGCCTATGGAAGAGACTTCATCTAGCAGAGGGCCCCATGCCAAGTCCTGGAAGCCTGTGGAAGAGACTTCATCTAGCAGAGGCCCCATACCAAGTCCCTGGAAGCCTAAGAAAGACACTTCATCTAGAAGATATCTAAGCTAACTCTTGTAAACCAAAGAACGACGCTCCATCTAGTGACTAAAACTGAAGAAAAACCTTCATCTAGCAGATATCTAAGCTGACTCGTGGAAGCTGATGAAAGACACTTCATCTAGCAAAGATCCAAGCCAACTTGTGGAAGCCAAAGGAAGACACTTCATCTAGGAGAGGCCCCATGCTAACTACTGGAATCTGACGAAAGATGCCTCATCTAAGAGACACCTTATGTCAACATTTGTAAACTGGAAAGGATGCTTCATCTAGCAGAGATCCAAGCTAACTTAGCACAAAGTTTAGAAGCTGAAAGAAAGACATTCTATATAGCAGACCCCTATGTCAAGTCCTGGAAACTTAAGAAGAAACACTTCATAGAGATCCAAGACCTCTATGAAGAAAGAAATTCCACCTGGCAGATATCCAAGCCATCTAGAAACTGAAGAAAGACACTTCATCCAGTGGAGATACAAGCCTACTCCTAGAAGCTGATGAAACACACTTCAACTATAAGAGGCCTCATGCCAATGCCTGTTAGCTGAAGAAAAACGCTTCATCTAGCTCTTGGAAGCTGAAGAAAGAAGCTACATCTGGTTAAGGTCCTATGCTAACTCACTCCTGGAATGGTAGGAGGACACTTCTACAGAGAACCAAGCCAAGAAGCTGAAGTAAAACTGTACGCCTAATCAACATCTCATGATAACTCCTGAAGGTGAAGGGCACTTCACATAGTAGTAGTTCAAGCAAAAGCAAAGATGCTACATCTAGTGAAGCCATGATCTGTCTTAGAAGCTTCTAAGAAGGAAAAAAAAGGAAAAAATTATTACATTTAGCAGAGTTAAATTTTAGTTCTTCCAAAACTTTCTCTCCATAGGAGATTTTATCTTAACTTCTCTTCTCCAGCTGCTGCCATTTCAGAAGGCCAAACTGCAGTTTAAACAACTTCATTTTCACACAAGACAAAGGATAATTTACAATACTGAAATCCCTAGAATAACTGAGGAAGGTCCAGCATTTATAGGCATTATGTTTACACCTTCCCTCTCATTTTTTTTTTTTTTTTTTTTGTTTTTTTTTTGTCCTTAGCTGAATAGAGGGATGAAAACATTACAGTCTCTCCTATAGGAGAAACTCCTCTGCTCACAAGTACTCCAAAATTTTGAAAGGGAAGGTGAGCCTTTAATGCAAGAATGAAAGCTAGACCTTCCTCAGTTAGTGTAGGGAAGGGATTTCAGTTGTTAGTTACGTAACTATCTATCCTTTTGTCTTGCCTTGCAGTTTGGGCTTTGGATGAGGCAGCAATGCTGGGAAAGAGGGGCAAGGCAGATGGACATGGCGACACGAAAATTCTTCCACAACTTGTGGTGCTGTCTCTGCTAGTTGAAGCTGGTACCAATTTGACTGCAGAAGAACCATCAATTCTTCAGAGCAGCTCGGACCCAATGTCAGTGGACCATACAGTTGTACTGGTAACTCCCTTGTTTTTCATTCTGAACATGGGTTGGAGCAACAATGGATAGCGTTGGTTGGGTGATAATAGGCAGCTGCTCATATTAAACAGAGTACCACTCTTGACAAGCAGTACACACCACCATCTAGTACATGTGCAGGAACAATACTAAGGCAAAGATTTGTTAGGTTCTATGAAAAATACAAATTATGTTTCATACAAGTTAAAGTTTCATACAAATTAAAGTTTCATACAAAAGTAATGTTTAAATATACTTATGTACTTAAAAGGTACTTGATCAACAATAAGAACTTGAAAATTTAACAATTAGACAGGTTAGAACCTAAATTAAATAAGGACTTTTAGGACAAGAGACAAAAGACTTACCTGAAGCAAGTTACCTTCCTCGGACAGATGTTTCTCCACCTTTTTATACAGTTGATCTAATCCTCGTTTTACTTCCTTCCCTGGATACTCTCTAATGATGATAGGAGGAAGAAAAATTAATTTACTTATCTTAGAAACAGAAATAAACTGAATATAATATAACTACTATTTGCAAAATTCCAGGTTCAGGTTTTTTAAAATTACAAATGCAAACATTTGGTTTGCTGAGGATTAAGTAGTAGTAATTTAACACACAAAAGATCAGTTTTAGGCCAGTGGTGTATCTTGGTTATGAATGGAAGTAAGGAGATCAGCAAGGGTTACAAGACTATAGTCCACATACACTAATTTTTCCTACCACACTTAAAGCTGTGACAACACCATTAAACTGGCAGCCAAACTTTACATTCCACTATAAAAATTACAAATTAGATTCAGTTTGTCATGACATCACTCCTATTCACTTAAGGAAAGCATACTTACTTGATAACTTTTCTGAGCTCTTGTTTGCTAAAAGCCAACTGATATCCAACTTCTGATTCCTTCACACCACAGCAACCTTTGCAGTAACGCCATCAAAGAACAAAACTGTCAATAAAGAGTAAATGTTTGTAAAATATTAACACAATACTACTCATCATAAATGATCTGTTAGAATGGTAACATTTTGCAATAGCAATAAAAACTGCATCATTTTACAATAAGCAAAACTCATCATACAAAAGGACATAAAATGAAGAGGATTACTGGACATCAACAGACAGTGAGATTATACTCTCTCTGTTAATAACTTTTACACTGACCACTCTGCTTTTTAAGTCACTTTAGTACCCAAACCTGCAGTCTCTCCAAATTTACAGATCTGCTTTGATGACCAAGACCACGATTAAATCATTTTGGTCACTGCAGAGCAAGCTGTTTTGTCCAGAGCCACTCCATTACCAGATTGCTGCTCTAGTGACCAAAATCATAACTCGATTCTCTTCAGTCTCCATGATCAGTCCACTTTAATGAATGGAACCACAGCCAATGCAGACTTGATGGCCAATTTGTGGCAAGAGCAAATCTGGGTTCATGAGCAATGCCATTCTAATGTGGAGAGCTTTGAACAAAGCCACTCTTAACAGCCTTGGCCATGACCAGGCATGCACCAGCTCCAACACACTCCAGCTTTCTCGACCAGTACCACCACCAAAAGGGTGCAAACCACTCTTAACATCCAGAGTTACTCTAGCCTTTTATAACTAAAGCTCTGAGTTTAAAAAAAAATTTTCTACATCTCTTCTTGCCTCCAGTCTAGAATCTGAGATGTCTTTCAAGATGCCTTGATGTTCCTCTCAGGTACAAAAAACTTGACCCAAACAGCAGCAAACTGATCTTTCCCTCTGCAAGGTTCCAAGCTTCAAAAGCAAGCATCACAGTCCCAATGATTTCCTCAAAGCACAGTGTGAGTCACCAATCAATAAAAACAGAAAGTAGGGTAAGATACAACACACAAAGTCAAGCTCACATTAAGTTTTTCAAGGGGTCTGCCAAAGTACTGCGTGACGTAAGCATTCAACGCCTCTTGGTAACGCTGTTTTGCTTCTTTTCTCTGAGCATCCATGCCTGGTAACTTCAACTGGAACATTAGTTGATGCAGAACATGGTAGTTCTCTGAAATGAAATAGAGAATGATAAATGCAGATCATTTATGGAAGTGATATATAGAACATGTAATTAAGTGTTGAAAGCATTCAATCAAAAGCCATCTTACGTGTACAGTAACTGAAATATACCACCACGAAGACTTCGACGACAATATTGCGAGTACATTTGAATTTTCTATTGTAAAAAATGAAGAGATGCTATGTCCTGCATCCTACCATGGCTTGCTTCATAATCATTAGTAAAGGAAATGATGAATATTTGTGACATCATTTTGGAATAAATTTGAGACCTTTGACTGTGTAACAAAGAGAAGGACTAGTTTTGACATCAAATTGTTGGTTAATTACGGTGGATCTTTTCACTCTTAGAATCTTATATTCTTTTCAACTTTACTCACGTTCACTAACCATCATAGCAGGAATTGTATGAATTACTACAGCACAAAGTGCATGCATATCATTCAAACATCATAAATGTTATAAGGTTATTTTAGCATTGTTGCCCTGTTACACCTGCTTCTCAAGTACTTAAAACAAAACTGAATTAAAAACTTCCAAAAGAAAAAATTTTAAGCTTCAATTCATCTCTTTATTAAACCTACCCATTTTAATCACTTCTGGTGGCGTTCTCTGATGTTCACCTGCTACCCTTGGGATGTGCTCAAACATTGCCATTACTAACCGGACATACCACTTGTCCAAGTCAGCACGCCTCTCGCTCTTTTTGAAGACGCTTTCTGCAGTGTGGCAGAAATCCTATAAAAGAAAAAGAAGAATGAAATGCTAGCCAAACCAATTAAAAAATCAAAAATAATAATCTGTCTGTGAAGCTCTTCAAAGACTTGAGATTTTTTAAAATTTCAGTCCAGTAGGTAACTCCATAAAGAAAAAGTGAGACTACAAATACTACTGTGATTTAAAATAATAAACTGGGTGTCCCATGTGAGAGAGAATTATAGTACCTCAAAATTATTAATAAACGGAATAATTCCACATTTCTTCTTGGTAACCCGACATTCTTGAATAGACTGCAGTTGTGAATTCATAAATCGATCAAAATTCCGCTTGGCTTGGACAAGGCATGATCCAAAAGTTGTGCTCAAAAATGATCCAGTGTCTTCTGCCGTTAAAACGTGCTCACTCAACCTGACATAAATGTAGAGGCAGCAACTGGAAAGAAAATGAAAAATTAGTTGCATAACTAAATCCTATTACGGCTTATCAATTTTCATTTATATGTGACAATACATATATGAAAATGATTCCTATGTTTGAAATTAACTCACCCTCTATGTTCTAAGTCATCAAAACCAAGGGTAAATCCGTGGTTGTGTAGTAAACGGCCTGTAGTGACAGAATAAAAAGGAAAATGGAGAAGTGCATTTTTATACATATTACTTAAGAACTGGAACTTACTAGGAATCTGCACGGTCATATGTATTGATGAAAGAGTTGAGCTGCTGTTCCAATGTCGTGAAGAGGGCTACCATCATGGCCCTAACTTCTCTGTTGACAAGTCTGCATTGACCTGGGGTACCAGCCGCCCCTCCACCAGATGATGTTCCTGCTGATCCGCTACTTTCTTCACTGCCACTTGATCCGGGTGTGCTGGCCACAGATGACGGGGCTTTCTATGTGATAAATTTACAAGACTATTATTATGCTTTAATGTTGAAACTGACACGTATCACAGTATTACTTTCACTGGAGGAATTAAAACAAAACTTGTTAGCCTGTAATGTGATACAAACGCAAATTAATAATTATCTGGGTTGCAATAATCAGCTCAGCTCCATCTTCAAGAAAATGTGAATCTACAAAAAAAAATAAATAAAAGCAAACACGGACACTGGAACTAATTATAAAGAACTGCTAGTTTTCAGAATGAGATTACATATTCCCTTTCTTTATCTTGTCCTCCGACAACTTACTAACACTGTTTGATGACACCTTTCCTGAGAAGCTATATTCAGTCTGTCAGACACGGATACTAATCCATTCTAATTTCCAAGTACTGTACATTCTATGGTCACCCTCAGAAAATAACCTATCTCTACATGTCATTAGTTACCAAAGTTTGAACTTTTTACTATATAAAATCATGGCACAATCACAGCTATTCTGTGCAAGGGCCAATATATAAAATTAGAAATAAACAAAAGATTAATAAAGAAGGAAACGTTGAAGATGAGGTTTTCTATAGAAACTCATAAGCTGTTTTCTCAAAGTAACACTGCCAACTTTGTTTCCACTGTAGTCAAGAGGATATAATCATAATTCTTCGAGTCCCTCATAAGAAACTTTGATGACAATCTTGTCCTGTTTCTTCCCATTGAGGTAACAAGATCTCAAGAGTTTCAGAGAACGAGTGAATAAAATAATTTCAGAAACTAGTAGTTCTTTTTTTACCGACACCAAGAGTCCACATTTACTTTTATTTTTGTATATTTTTTTCTGTTGAACACTGAAGCTAGGTAGCACATTGCATGCACATAAATTTTTCAACAAAGAATATGTAATCACATTATTTAAAAGTATTTTACGCTATTTCTTAATGCAAAATTCTAGAGAATACAAGATCTTGAACTGACAAGTAATACAGTAATACTGTCATGAAAAATTGAAACTTGCAGAAAAATTAAAAAATTCAAACAATTCAGCAAAAGGAATGTCATCCTTTCAGATGAGTGGCTTCTTGCTGCACTAGGATTTTTAAGTGTCAACAGTTCATAATATATACAGTACAGTGATTACTTAGTAGCAGAGCATCTTTATAGAGTCAGAAAGGAAGAAAAATAGTTTTATCTAAATGAATATGACACGAAAATGATATTGTTATTTTACAATAAAGTTTTGTACATACTTACCTGGCAGATATCACTTAGCTTACGTCTCTGACGTCACTGACAGAATTCAAAAAACTCGCGGCAAACGCGACAGGTAGGTCAGGTGATCTACCCCACCCGCCGCTGGGTGGCAGGTGTATGAACCAATCCCCCTTTCCAGTCATATTTCTCTTCCACCTGTCTCCTGAGGGGAGGCTGGGAGGGGGGCCATCAATCGTATATATCTGCCAGGTAAGTATGTACAAAACTTTATTGTAAAATAACAATATCATTTTTGTACATGAACTTTCCTGCCAGATATATACTTAGCTGATTGACACCCTTGGTGGAGGGAAAGAGACAGAGCTAACAAGGAAAAAGGGGAAAGGGGAAAACAAACATCTGTGTAGGATACTAACAAACCTTGGTTCTTACCTGATAAGGCTGAAGACTTCATAGGTACTGTCTATTAGTCTGCAAAGCCTGAAGAGCTACAGCGAGGGCGTGACCTACAGCTGAAAAGACTCTTTGGGTCTACCGAAGGATTTGATATCCGCTTACTCAGTAGAATCCAAGTCGGATCATGTCAATGGGGATTCGCCCTCTTAAATGACAGAGCCTGACCACTACCAATGCAGGGAGCTCTAGCACAAACAGATCACCTAACCATTCTAATGTTAGCAATACGAATAGAAAGAGATGCCTACCCGCATCCTCTTTCAAACAACCATAAAAACACAATACAAACAATAAGGGAAAATTTTTTTACAAAGGATATGCTTCAGCTCCCTGCCCCAGCACCGAATCCGCCGATACGTACGGGCCTAACACGAAGCACTTATCGTAAGTAATCTTGAGTCTCTAAGGTAGTGGTTTGCGAATACTGAATTGCATCTCCAGAATGTTGCTTTCATCAGATTCTGGAGTGACATATTCTTGTTGAAAGCCAAGGACGTAGCAATGGCTCTTACCTCGTGAGCCTTGACTTTCAAAAGCTTTAACTGATCCTCACCGCAAGCCAAATGTGCTTCCTTCACGAGGCTTCTAATAAAGAAGAACAAAGCATTTTTAGACAATGTCTACTGGGATCCTTTACAGAGCACCAAAGTCTGTCCTTAATGCCCTTAAGAGACTTTTTCCGCTGGAGGTAGTATCTTAAACTCCTCACAGGGCAAAGAGTTCTTTCCCAGCTCTTCCCTACCAGGGGAGCTAAGCCTGGAACCTCAAAACTCCTTGGCCAAGGATTTGAGGGTTCTCGTTCTTAGCTAGAAAAGAAGGAACGGAAGGAACAAATCACGGAATCGCCTTTGAAACCTACCCTTCCTTCTAGAGCATGAAGCTCGCTAACTCTCTTGGCAGATGCTAAAGCCAAAAGAAACAGAGCCTTCTTCGTAAGATCCTTGAAAGAAGATGACTAGGGTGTTCAAACTTCGAGGACCTCAGGAAACGAAGAACCACATCCAGATTCCAGCTCGGAATTTCAGTCGAGGGTTTCTTGCAAGTTTCGAAAGATCTTGCAGATCATGTAGATCTTTGTTGTTGGAGATATCTAGGTTCCTGTGCCTAAACACAGCTGCTAACATGCTCCGATATCCTTTGATGGTTGAAAACTGCAAGACCGCATTTTTCCCTGAGAAAAACAGGAAATCTGCGATATGGGTCACAGAGGTACTGGAAGAGGAAAGCTTCTGGTTTCTGCACCAATGGCGAAAGACGTCCCACTTCGACTGGTAGACTCAATAAGGGTAGAGGGCCTTCTAGCTGAGGCGATAGCCTTCGCTGCCTTAGCTGAAAACCCCTTCGCTCTGACAAGACTTTTGACAGTCGAAAGCCAGTCGATTGAGAGCGGGGAGGTTTTTGTGATACCTGTCGAAGTGGGGTTGTCTGAGCAGATCTACTCTTTGTGGAAGAGCTCTTGGAAAGTCCACCAGCCATTCCAGTACCTCTGTGAACCAATCTTGGGCCGGCCAGAATGGAGCTACCAGCGTCATTCTTGTCGCTTCCGAGGCCGCAAACTTTCTGAGTGTTTGACTCAGAATCTTGAATGGAGGAAAGGCATAGACATCCAGACCTCTCCAGTCTAGAAGGAAAAGCATCACTGACACTGCTCCTGGGTCTGAGATCGGGGAGCAGTAGAGGTCTATCCTTTTGTTCTTTGCTGTCGCAAATAGGTCGATATGAGGTCTGCTCCATAACCTCCACAGGTCTTGGCAAACTTCTGAGTGCAGAGTCACTCCGAGGGGAGCACTTGATTCCTCCTGCTCAGGAGATCGGCCCTGACATTCCTTTCTCCCTGTACGAACCTGGTGAGGAGAATGATCTTCCTTGCCTGAGACCACAACAGCAAGTACTTTGCTGTTTCGTACAGGGAGAAGGAGTGTGTCCCCCCCTGCTTTCTTATGTAAGCTAAGGCTGTGGGGTGGTGTTGTCCGAGTTAACCTGAACTATAGCATTTCGGACATGGGCTCGAAGGCTTTTAACGCCAACCACACTGCCATCAACTCTTTGTTGTTGATGTGCCAGGACACCTGTTCCCCCTCCCAGGTGCCTGACACTTCCTCTTGACCCTAGGGTCGCACCCCAACCCGTCTCCGACGCGTCGGAAAACAATACTTGGTTCGGGTTTGGCATGTACAGAGACAGACCTTCTGCAAATCGGAGAGGGTCTGCCACCACAGAAGGTCCTTCTTGATTCCTTTTGATATCATGAAGGAGAATTCCAGATCTAGAGAGAGACCCCTCCAATTCCGGTAAAGGAAGAATTGGAGAGGTCTGAGATGCAACCTTCCTAGAGAAACGAATTGCTCCAGAGAGGAGAGTGTCCCCAAAACAGACTCATCCACTCCCTCGCTGTACATGCATCTTTCTCTAGGAAGGTCGTTAGTTTCTCTCGGCAACGAGCAATCCTCTCTGGTGACAGATATGCCCGCAAAATCCGGAGAAAACCATCCGAATCCCCAGATATATCAGCTCTTGACTGGGGATTAATTGTGACTTCTGGAAGTCACCAGAAGCCCCAACGAACTTGCTAAAGTAAGTGTCTTTTGTAGGTCCTCCAGACATCGTTCTTGTGAGCTTGCTCTGATCAGCCAATCGTCTAGATAGAGAGACAGCTCACTCCCTCCAAATGTAGCCACTGCGCTACATTCTTCATTAAACCAGTGAAAACTTGAGGGGCTGTCGAAAGGCCGAAGCACAAGGCCCTGAATTGGAAGATCTTCCCTCCCATCATGAATCTCAGAAACTTCCGTGAAGAAGGATGGATAGGCACATGGAAGTAAGCGTCCTGAAGATCTAGGGACACCATCCAGTCCCGTGGTACGAAGAGCCGCCACAACACTGAAGAAGTTGTCTCCATGGCGAACTTCCTTTTTTCTACGAAGACATTCAGGGCGCTTACATCCAGAACCGGTCTCCATCCTCCTGAGCTCTTGGGAACTAGGAACAGTCTGTTGTAAAAACCCGCAGAATGAGGATCTTTCACTAGTTCTATCGCCTCCTTCTCCAGCATAAGATCTACTGCAAGAGAGAGGGCTTGATTCATGATGGGGTCCTGTACTTGGCTACCAACTCCCTCGGAGTCGTCGTCAACGGAGGTCTTGATAAGAAGGGAATGAGGTAGCCTTTGCGGACAATCGAGAGTGACCAGTTGTCCGCCCCTTTCTGGCCCAGACGTCGGCAAACTTCAGTAGTCTGGCACCCACTGATGTCTGGAGAACTTGAATACTACTTCTTCCCTCTGATGGATCTAGAGAAGGTCTTCCCTCGTTTAGCGGGTCTAGATCCTCTAGAGGAAGAAGCTCTGGCAGGAGGGACTCCTCGAAAGGGCTCCTGCCTAACTGGAGTCTCTCTCTTGGTTTTAGCCTGAAAAGAAGTGTGAGGCTTCCTGGTAGACTGGGCTAGCATGTCCTGTGTAGCCTTAGCTGAAAGGGCACAAGAAACATCCTGAATGATCTTCTTAGGGAAGAGTTGAGGAGAGAGCTAAGAATACAGGAGAGAGGCTCTCTGAGCATGAGATACTGATTTCGTCAGGAACGAAACAGTAAACAGATCTTTTCTTGATAACTCCCGCTCCGAAAGGGAAGCTACTTCACTCGATCCATCTCTCACTGCCTTATCCATACACGTGAGAACACTGATAAGATCCTCAGGTGAAATGGAATCCGGGGTCTGCGTCTTCTTGGCCAAAACGCCCAAAGACCAGTCTAGGAAGTTAAATACCTCCAGGACTCGGAACATTCCCTTCAACAGGTGGTCAAGCTCATTCATCCCCCATGTTGTCTTAACAGACATGAGGGCAGAGCGTCGAGAGGAATCCACCAGTGAAGAGAAGTCCAAGTCTGCCGAGGAGGGAAGAACAAGGCCCAAGGGTTCTCCCGATTCATACCAGAATCCTAGCTTTCCAGTTAGCTTAGAAGGAGGAAAGAGAACACCGTTTTCCCTTTCTCTCCTTTGAAAGAAGCCACTCACCAAACCTCTAAGCGCCTTCTTCATAGAGATTGCAGGCTTCATCCTGACACAGGATGAAACCTTCGAAGTTTTCGAGGTCGAAAATAGCGATAGAGGCGAGGGCGGGCGACAGGAGAAAGGGCGTCTCCGAATTCCTGAAGCAAACAGGTCCGTCAAACGCTTGTATGAGGAAATGGAGGAATCTTTAGGAATTTCTTCTTCCGAGGGATCCTGTTCTTCTTCCGCCGAAGATCCTTCACGATCCTTACGATGATAGGCTGGTCTTGTCCTCAGCCGAGAGTCCATCCTTGGAAGAACGTCTGGAAGAACTCTGACATCTAACCGGGGAAGTCATAACTTCCGTTGAGATTCTGCCTGAAAACTCCTTCTTGTCAGGATGAGGGCGTACTCTAGCTCTTGGCGCCTAACGAACGCAGGGCGAAAATCTGGCGAAGAGCGCCTACTAGGCGAAATGCGTCTATCAGGCTCCTGGCGCCTATCTAAAGGAGAGCGGCTGCCGGCGAAGAGTGCCTGCCATGCGGGAAAGCTCTTAATCAGGCCTCTTGGCGCCTGCTGCTGAGGAGAGACGTAAAATTACTCTGGCGACGACCGCCTACCAGGGAGAAGCGTCTGACAGATTCCCGGCGCCTCACTCGAGGAGAGCGAAAATCGGTAGAAGATCGCCTTGTAGGAGAAGAGCGCCTACCAGGCTCTGGTGCCTGCTAAGCGAAGAGCTGACAGGAGAAGAGGGCCTGTCTACCGAAGGCCGTCTGGTCACAGGAGAGCGGAAGCCTGAAGGAGAGCGGCTACCATGAGAAAAAACGCCTACCAGGCTCCTGGCGTCTGCCAGCGGGAGAGATCCTGTCTCGAGACGATCGCCTGTCTGGAGAGGCTCGTCTACGGGAAGCATGCCTCTCGTCCGACGGAGAAACGATGTCCACAGGAGAGCGCCTGTCCGTTGAAGAGGCGCCTCGTACTACGATCCAATCCTGGAGAGAAGGCGGTTACTGACGAATAGCAAAAACCTGGAGAAGAGCGCCTGGACTTCTTTACCGGGAGCGAGATGTCCTTCCTACGACGAGAAGTCACAATCAATGAGTCAGCCAGAGCCATAATCTGCGCCTGCAGACTAGAGCCAAACCAAACACGTGTAGGAGATTTAACACAGTCATTCACGGGGTACGCAGCTCGATCCTTACTAGGAGAGCGAAACTTCAAAGAAATCCTCGGTTTCTTCACATCCAATCCAAGATCTTTCGAAAAAAACTTCAGGGCTGGAGGGGAGCGCGGAAGAAGCCTGCCAGGCTCTCTTCGACGGCCGAGAAGCTTCCGGGAGGAGCTCCAACCATTGCTTGGGGCGAAGCGGAGAAGGCGAAGACGAGAAGCATTGCCGTAAGACTTCTCTCTTGGCGCGATCCAAGGTAGCCTGGGAGCGAACATCAGGCGCTACCGAGGGTCACCTGACCAGTGGGGGTTCTCCCTAACCGTTCCTGCGGCTTTCGACTTTCCTCCTCCACTGGGTCTGGGAGTCTGGAAGAGGTCTAGGCCTAGAAGCATTAGGGAGCCGATCAGACGCACCCTCCACTGCACTGGGATCACTGCACAAATCACTATCACTCTTACCTTCTAGCACTTTAATTTTCAACTCCATGCTGCGAATAGTGGCTCTCATAGTGTCCACCTCCGAAGGCGCATCTTCGGGTTCGATGCAGGGAGCAGGGGCTGAAACTGGTAAAGGTGCTACGTCTACAACAGGGTTATCAACTTCAAACTCGCTAGCGCGAGACCTACTAGAACTCCTAGATGAAGCTTTCCTAACCTTGTCCTTCTCAAGCTTTCTTACATAAGAAGAAAGTGCCTTCCATTCTTCATTCAATTTACCACATTCATTACAAGGGTTAATAAATGAGCAGTCATTCCCCCTACACCTCATGCATACTGTGTGAGGGTCTACCGCAGCTTTCGGTAGCCTCACCTTACAATCGCTAACAGAACAAACTCTGAACATAGTTGATTTCTTAATCTCTAAATCAGACATAATGAAATTCCAAGAATAATCAAAAGAATAATAAAAAACCGGTCCACAAATCGCAAATGCCAAGCCAAGGAGCAGGTACTTCATCAATAGTCCGATGAAAACAATCCAGGGCGAAAACAAGTAATAATCCAAAATCCAGAGGTATCGACAACAGATGTAGTCGACACCGGCGACAGAAAATATATGACTGGAAAGGGGGATTGGTTCATACACCTGCCACCCAGCGGCGGGTGGGGTAGATCACCTGACCTACCTGTCGCGTTTGCCGCGAGTTTTGAATTCTGTCGTGACGTCAGAGACGTAAGCTAAGTATATACCTGGCAGGAAAGTTCATGTACAAAACATAAGCTGCATTAAACATAAGTTATTGTTGCATTACCTAATTTTAGCAAGAGCATTTTATGAAATTGCCAGACAACACTGACAAATATTTATGAGATGCTTCCTTTTAACATACAGCAGTATACACTATTGATTTCCCAAGTCAATCAGGAACACCAACAAAATAACTTAACCTCAAGCTTAATGATTCCAGGAAATTTGAAAGTTAAAAAAAAAGATATTTATATAAATAACTTTTCAAACTTATACAAAATGAGTAACCTTTATAATTTCATTAAAAAAACTCATGATTATAATTAAAGTCTACAGATACGTCAAGGTAACAGTAATTCTATTAAATGCGCAAAATCTTTGAACTGCAATGGCTTCAGAGACAGGAACCCTGAAATCTGAAGAACAAATTAAGTTCAACTCAATTTAACTCAGTCATGAGTGATTGTTTAAAGAATGAGTTTAACTCAGTCATGAGTGATAGTTTTCTTTTAAGAATTCACAACAAATTAAGATATCTTAATATTACAGGACTATATATTTATATTATTAAGCAGTGGCAAAATGTGCACGCACAATGCTATGACAAATACTCTTTGTGTGCTCAATGAAATAACTGAGCAATCTACAGCCTCAACAGAAGATTGATTGCATTGTCATGTAGATGTCTCATGACAGCTGATAATACTATATTTGCTCTGGACTAGGATGTTTCAAGTTTAGTTTCTGAGCAATAAGTAGGTACTTCCTGTGGGTTGGTTTTTGCAATAAGCACAGCAACCCTATTCTTAAAAATATACATTAGTGCATCACACTCACTCAGTTTGGGTTCCTTCTTTAACTTTACATAGCTCTCACATATGCCTCTATATTTATGAATAAATTCTCTGGGTGAGTAACATCATAAAATAAATATTTACTTGCAAATTTTGGTAAACTGTGCGTGTGATAGCAATTTTAGTGACTGCAAGCTATCTGGATATACTACTACATATATGTACATGGATTTTCAGGCGCTAGTGAAGGTTTGACACGAAGTGCTAGTACTGAATAAGCTTTGAAAATTTTTTTAATGACGGTTTTGTTCCGATCCAGTTTTCAAGTCATAACGACGACCTGTGTATCAGATTTCCATGCACGACACCACGATTGATTATTTAAGCTGTAATTGCTGTAGCAGGCAAAGAATGGAGAAAGTTTGAACAGCAGCAGCAGTGCCTAGTGCAAACATACGATGATTTAATATGCTCATGTGGTATTTAGGGAAATACCTGAGCCATTAACAGCCATACCGAAGGATGGCATCCTGTCACTTTGGAAGCCACTGTGGCCCAGTGACTAAAACCCCTTTCTCCCCTTTGAGTTGTCCTTGATCTCATTCTCGAGATGTGGCTGTTTCTTTCCTGCTCAAAATTTTTCATGTTGGATAAATAAACATATGCGTATAATACTAATTCTGGAAGGCAAAGAAGCTTAATAAACATTTTTTTTAATGTCTGTTTGCTAATTTTTGCAAAACTCCGAACTAATTATTACACAAATATTGGTATTAGATAAACTGTTCTTATCAAATCAAAATGAAGTCACTAATTCTACATGCACTGTTCTAAATAAATTAAAATTATGTCAATGAAGTGCCAAACAGTACTACAAGTGTTACTTAACCAATAATGCAAAATACATAAAAATAATTTTCAAAATGATTTCCAATTGGGAGACAGAGTGAAGATATTTATATTCTAGAAATATTTGTACTAGCTTTTACTATCTCTGAGTGAAGTACAAAATTAAATAGTAGTATGTACATAATGCAACACACAACAATCATGAATCATTGTACCCCTGACTGTGTGGTGTAAATGTGACAATCCTTTAGTTATAGAAAATTACCAGTAGTACTGTATAACTACCTATCTATCTAGTACAACACATCAATGGAATATCTATCAGTGAAAGGACATGCAATACCTGGCTGCCTTTGTAAATATTTTAAGAACTCTTTAATGTTACAACTAAACCTGGATTTACAATCTTACCTCTGTTCCCGCTGCATTTAGTTGAAGAATGCAATACAGAACTCTTGCTCTGCCAGACACACTGGCTGCAGCTCACTCAGCACCCTTTCAAATATCTCGTCAAACTTCTGCCTCTCTTGCATGTCCAACTGAAAGGGCATTTCATATATTAGAACAAGAACATGAATTAACATGCAGTAACTTATATTAGTAACCATCAAAATGGGAAGATGACAATAAGAGAGAAAAAGGTCTGAGTATACTAGGGCTGAAGAGCTCAGCACTCGTGGACGAGAAGATTCATTACAGTTCTGAAAAATATTACTACTGAAGCTTCAGTTCCCAGAAGTATATACAGCCAGAGCTACTCAAAATTCTAACCTAAGGTTTCATTGAAGAATCTAATTAGCATACGCAATATGAATAATAAAAAAGGAACAGAAAAAAGTTAATTAGAATAAACAATAATCCTGAAGAATTCCAAAAGTCTGGAAAACTCTCTGATCAGTTGCCAGATGCATAAAAAAAAATGAGGTTTTCGAGTCTAGCGGAATATATCTCCAATACAGCACTAGTGGAATACAGCTTCACATCAGCTAGCCAAAAATTCAACTGTCTTTTGAGGTACCAATACCTCATCAGATAAACTAATATAATAATTATAATAATGAGGTACCTATACCTCATCTGGATAAACTAATAATAATAATAATGCTCACAGGAGCTTTTACCATTTATAAAATGGGGTGGTAGCTTTTAAAAGCTTATAGAAAATAAGTACTAGTTCCTATATTGAGTGGGAACATTAACTACATCTTGTAATAATGACAAATTTTGAAAGTAATTGTATTTTTCCCAACATACAAACCCTTGGTCTTTACATATGGAATTTACTGACAGAAGGGGAGGAACCCTCCCATCTACATGGTATGCATTCTCTTCTGTTGCTTGCCGTTTGACATATTTCATTATTATTATTTTTTTAAAGATAATTTTTGTTTTGAGATATATATTGCCTATATTGAAATAATGCAAAAAGTTCTCTTTCATTACATTTTGTTATTTTCATTTCTTACTTGCTGTATAGTTATTCAATAAATGCTACAAAAATTGCAGCCTATGTTCTTAAAAACTCATACAAACATCACAAGGATGACATAGGTCTCATCAGTTAGCATTATATTTAGAGGAACGAAGCATCAACTTACCTCAGAGCCCCACAAATCACGATCAACACCCAGCAATGCTCCTGTAGTGGTTCGGGTGCTTAAAGTTTGAGCACCATGTTTTATTTGAGATGTCAACTTTCCAGCAACACCCGCCATGCTGGCCAGATCTTGACTGGAGCCACTTCCCCTTACTTTCAATAAAAGAAGAAAATTGCTTTTGTCTTTAAGTACGTATATGTATTTCAAGTATTTTATCAATTATTTTAACAACTATAAACAATTATTATGTAATTGAACGGAGGTCACAGTGACATCAATAAAAGAAATATACGTAGTACTAAAAATTACAAAAATAAGAATCATCATGAATCCCAAGCCAGAATGTATTCTCGATTCTTCACTACGAGAGACGCCAGAATTTTGATGGACGTACATTGGGTTTTCAGTACACTTTATATTTAATATTGTGACAACCAGAACTTTTTGACAAAGATGGAAAAATAAATTCCCTGAATTTAACGAAAACTCCCAAGTACACTGATATGCACCCAAATTTTTAAAAAAATAATATAAGGAATTATACATTCAAGTGAATAGGTAGCATCATGGCAAATGAGAGTGATTAGGCCTATATATATTTCACATCAATGAACAAATATTCCTAGAGGTAAGAAGTGATCTTCAATACCATAAAATTTAACTGAATTATGACAAATTTTTAATATACATAAATTATACAATACTTTTAAATGTTAAAACTTACATCTCCTGCCCCCAGAAATGCGCTGACGTGCCTCTTCAAAGAACAGCCTTATGTCCCTCTCATACAGTTTACTTATGGAGTTTGCATAAGTTTTATTCAGGTGTTGGTAGGCTTTGTGATCCAATGCTCTAACCCAGTGCATAAGAGGAGTGTAGGGAGTCAGTTCTGTGTGGATGCTCCCGTGACGTGGAAGCGTCAGCTGCTCAGCGTGAAGGCTGAGCGTCTCTCCTGGATCATTCCCCTGAAATGAATTTATATTTACAATGAAAATCATTTCTGCTAATCAGGGGGGGCGTCAATTCAGATTTTTGTTGGGGGGAGGAGGGCAAAGACAGTTTGGCAAGCAAAGTGAGCCTAATCAGCTGGTTTTTTTTTTTTACTTTGAGCTATTTTATGTGCTTTTTGAAGCCACATGAGCAAGGTATTTCAGCAAAAACTATAAACTCCCACTACTGTTTGTTTATCTCATCATCACTGGTAGCTAGTAGACAGACAAAGATCAAGAAATGTAATATTTCCGAGAAATTTCATATATTTATGATAGCACATTTAAAAAGAAACACATGCTGTTACTTCTTGGGGCTTGGGGAGGGGGGTGAGGGGGGCAAGTTGAAGTTTGGGGAGGGCAACTTGAGTCTTGGGGGGGGCAGTTGGCCGCCCAAGCCCCCCCCAAATGACGCCCCTGCTGCTAATGTAAAAAGTAAGTGAACTTCCGGGAAACCGACTGTTTTAGAAAGGAAATATTAATTTTCTGGGGTATATCAATAATCATACCAGAAATTAAGTATACCATATACAAACATATACATACATTAGAAATTGGCCATATATATATTTTAGAAATTATATGATTCATACTACGACAATTTTGTTGGTTACTGAAATATTAACAGAATACTGTAATTCTAAATGTTAGCCAAAAAATGTTCACAAACTTACCAAATGAATGAACAGGTTATTAAGGTGTCTTGAAATTATTTGACTAAATCTACTTTTCAACTTCTCAAATCTCTTCTTCTGGTCTTGAACAGCCTGAAAATAGGAAATATAACAGTGTAAAAGAGGAAGATGAATTAGCCTCTCTCAAATATCTGCCTTACATTTCCATATGAAATCCTAAGCTTACCCACCAACCTCAAAGTGTTAAGAGCAGCTAATTGTTTCTCACAAACACATAGCAAAATGGTGAATAAATTCATACCACGTTACTTCATTAATTTTTAAAATAAATATAAGAGTTGCCAAGATCAGCAAGGAGAGCCTTTGCAAAGAAACTATTCTTACCTGTTAAATAGGTTCACCAACATTAAAGGACAAACCTTACATAAAGGAAGGAATTCAAAGAATTGGAAGCCCAAGGTATCTTTGTTTCCAACGTTTGTAGGTAAAAATAGAGTGCTAACCGATGCCTAGGGTCTCTGAAGTTCCCCCCACTTATGTAGTATTTTCGATAGTATCTACACAATTGAACAAAACATCTTACAACTCATACCTGTAGTTGTGACAAGTGCGTTGGAATTGGGGCACTGATTGCCGTTTGAAGAGCTGTTGCCGCCTCAATAATTTGAGGAAGGGTGCCAGTTTTATTCAGATCTGCCTCTAATAAGACTTGCTGATGTCGCTGGGGTAGTTCTAACTGATTCTGGAATGAGAAAATCCAAGTTTTTATTAATGCAAACATATTAAAATGGCATCTAAGCATTAAAATATTGTCTTCAAAAGAAGGAAACAACATATTGCAGTACTGATACAATCTACGTGTAAAAGTAAGGACATTCAACACTCAAAAACTAAAAGCACACACAAAACCCACAATTAATTTATCCAGTTCCTCCAAGAGTTTAGAATTATTAGCATTTGTTTGTTCAATAGAAGTGTTCTTATCTGCCATCTTTTCAATAGAGTCTTTTACGTGCTGCAAGATCTCATCGTACGAATCAAGTCGACTCTCTATCTTTTCTGATTCCGTGTAAGCCGCATCAATCATATCCATCAGAGCCTCTACTTGAGCTTCTGATGCCATCATACTGTGAATGTTAGCCTGAAATGTAAATGCAATACTTTAGTTAAGGAACAAGAGGATAGTGGATGTAACTGACATTCAAATATATCTGTATACATAAACACAGTCGACTTAACTAATCTTTACTTGGCTTGGCTTTGATGAAAATTATAAAAATGATATTGTTATCATACAATAAAGTTTGTTCATACTTACCTGGCAGATATATATATAGCTGTGTTTTCTGAAGTCCGACAGAAATTAAAAAAACTTCCGGCACACACAGTGGTCGGCCAGGTGGTTAGTACCCATTCCCGCCGCTGGGAGGCGGGTATCAGGAACCATTCCCATTTTCTATTCATAATTTTTATTTCCACTGTCCCCTGGAGGGGGTACTTAATTATATATATCTGCCAGGTAAGTATGAACAAACTTTATTGTATCATAACAATATCATTTTGTTCATGAAACTTACCTGTCAGATATACGTATATATAGCTGAATCCCACCATTGGAGGTGGGAAGGGACAGAATAGAAGGATTTTGGGAAACAAATGCATGCAGGTGATTTACATCTTGGTTCCACCTGTTAGCATTGCTGGCTTCGTGGTTATTGCCACGTAAGTCTGCTGGTGCTACTAGAGTTGCCAGCGAGGTAGAGACCTATATAGCTGGTGCACTCCAGATGATCTGTCAACAGGGGCGACCGACCACGACGTGACTAGACCAATATGACCATACCATGAGGGCTAAGAAGTAAAATAAATATATATATAAAATATATATCACCACCTGACCAACCTAGCCAAAGTTAAGGTGTGTTAACTAAGGCTTAAGAGTTAAGAAGTCACCGTTGTCGGCGACTCAACTACTAAATTAAGAGCTCTTCCTAACCATTTTCTACAGGATAGGATGAGTGGTACTTCTTGCCCCCAAGATTGTGTCTGCAGACACGTATGGCCCTAGCGAGCAGCAAGATCTCATATGCCATCTTCACATCTCGCAGGGAGTGTGAAGTGAACACAGAGTTGCTTCGCTAAAACATGGTACTCAGGATGTTGCTGAGTGCCATGCTCTGTTTGAAATGCTTCCGAGGCTGCGCCCTCACCTCGTGAGCATTCAAATCAAAAGATTTCAAATCTTTGTGCAAACACAATGAAGGAGCTTTTTTGAAAGAACTCCTTAACAATAAAGCCAGGGTGTTCTTCGATATGGGCAAGTCTGGTCTTTTCGGAACACTGCAGATTGTCCGTACGACTTCGACTTTCTTGATTTTTATGTAGATAAACTTGAGAGACCTGACAGGGCACAGGACTCTCTCTGGCTCCTGCCCAATAACTTGTGCCATCCTTGATTCCAAGCTCCTGGCCCAAGAACAAGACGGGTTTCCATTCTTAGGCCACAACGGAAGGCTTAGAGAACGCACCGCCTTGTGTTCTCTAAAGCCAAAACTTCTGACAATGGCTGAAAACCTCACTAACCCTCTTTGTCGTATCTAGGGTGGTTAGAAAAAGGCCTTCCTGATCACGTGCAAGAAGTTAACAGGTAGGAGATGTTCGAATGCTTTGACATCAAGAACTTCAGACTATGTCTAAGTTCCATATTGAAAGCTTCGATCTGGACATGCACAGTCAGTCCGTCTGTACTAAAGTCAGGTGACCGCCAGTTTGACCAGTCAGACGAATCAAGGACAGCAAGGCTGTACCCTGAAGACCATAAGGCACTATTCTTCGCTGAAGGATGAGTGTTCTGGACTGCCTAGGCGATTCAAGCTAAGCAAACCTTGGGGGGTGTATCAACGCAACCCAACGTCGTTAGCGAATCAACTCCTGAGCCACTCCTGACTCGAGCTTCTGGTGCCAGGAGAAAGGAGCGAGGAGCAAAAAGGCGATTCAGTCCCGAAGGACGAATGCCTGACAGTCCAACCTGGTCTCATGTTAAACGATCATCGGGGGTGTATAAACGCAACCGACTTCGTCAACAAGAAACTCAGGGCTACTACATGTCTCCTGATCTCGCACGAGTGTCTGACCCCGAGAAAACAGGTGAGACAAAAAGTAGATGGTGAGGCGGAGTTTCGAGATTCCACAGAACTCAAAGATCGTGAAGGGCTTTGTTGTTTGACAGAAGCAAATCTCTGAGCCCAAAGGCCGTCAACAACTATTTGCGTATTCTTTAATAGTTGTGACTGCCAGCTTATCCCATTCTTCAAACGGAAAGGGAAGACGGCAATCTTATGCTGTCAACATCTCGATAGTCTGAACGTAGTCAACTCAGAGCGGAGAGGTTATAGGTACCTTTCGTGTTAAAGTAGACCGACTCTCTCGGAAAAGGTCCTTGGAAGGACGTGACCTCTGTGAATCTAGGATCTTGAGGCCAACATGGGGCGATTAGCGTCATTGTCGCTCCCTGTGATGGTATAAATCATCTTATTACATTTCCTAAGCGTTTTGAAAAAGGGGAAAAGAGACTAAACATCCAACCCCGTTCAATATCATAGGATGGCGTTTAATGTTACCGCTCCCGGATTCGAGAATAAGGGAGCAGAGAAGAAGAAGCCTCTTCGTCCTCAACCTAGCGAAGAGATGAATGAAAGGACGTCCCTAAAGTCTCCACAACTCTCAACATACTTCTAAAGAAAGATTCCACTCGGAAGTCAGTAGTTGCTGCCGTCGATCGAGACGATTCGTACGGACTTTTGCAATCCTGTAACGAACCTCTAGAGGATCGTTACATTCTACGCCTGTTGTTATAATAGGCTCTTTCTCGTAAACCCGAACAGGGACCGAGAGAAGATACTTCCTAAGATATGAGAGAGCTGTGGAAGATCAGAGTTGTTATGGACCACTGGTTCCAAAAACTCGTTTCGAGGACTGGAGGGACGACTGAATTGCTTCCACTTCTTTCAGATTATGATCCAGGACATCTGAAACCCTCTCCAGATGTCCGGCACCTTCTTTCTATCACCTCAAGTGATACTTAACACCTCAAGTGATACTTAACGCACCGAGAGATGTTCAGAATCATTCCTAGATCTTTAATAAAATTTCAGTTTCCCGGTAGGAAAAAACTGTAGAGGTCTGAATTGCAGTCTATTCAGGGAAACAAACTTCTTTAGGAAGGAAATGGTCCCCAGCAAGCTCATCCATTCCCTCACACAGTATGTTTACTTCCCTAATAAGGCTGCGCTTTGCCTAAGCAGGAGAGCATATAATAGTGCAATGTTGCGGTAGACTCGTAGTCCTATACCGTGCGGTAACGAGCACCGAAAGGAGTAAGAGATATCTCTGTAGAACATAGTAAGGCAAAACGAATGCAATGTTTATTCATTCATGTAAGAAATCCCCTCAATCTTAGGCTAAAGTCCGTGATTGTAGGGCAGAGATACAGTTAGTCAGTCAATCCCGCAGGAGAGAGAGAGACGTAACTGCCAGCACAGAGATACGGTTAGTCAGTCAATCCCGCAGGAGAGAGAGACGTAACCTACCGCGCATGACAGCGAACGAGCTGGTACTGGCTCGTTTGGAGTTTGGACTGGAGGAGAGGACAGTGACAGCAGCAGCTTACGATCGTCGTCTCTTAACTTTATGCCTGAGTTGCCAGCTACCCTATTCTACGAAGAAATAGGTCCGTTATTTTTTAGCATAAAGAGACTCTCAAGCTGGTATATTTAAGCGAAACAGAAAACGCTAAATATATAGATGCGTTTGTGTCGTCATAACACTACCATACAACGGTAAAAGATAAATCGGAAACTCCTGGAAGGCTGCAGGAGTAAACGATTAAATGTCCTTAAAATAATATACAAAATAGACCTCTCGGTTTGCCATCCGAAGAGGTAACTACAGCAAGCGTATATGACTTGAACCAACCAGTAGTAAAATAACGCAAGGCAAAATATGATATTATTATTACATAAAGTTTTTCATATTACCTGGCAGACATATATACTATAGCTGAATTCGGAAATACAGCTACATAACATATCTGACAGGCAAGTTCATGAACAAAACTCAGAGAATTGAAGCAGACAGCTCAAGCTTCTTATGTTATTGGACATAAGCGTTCATTGACGTAGTCTACAAGTCTATTTCTTGTACGAGTCTGCGAATGATGAATGAGAGCTCTTCCGAATCTTGTCAATAAGAGCTTATCCGCTTACGCAATATAAAGTTAATGAGAAGTTTGTCAATGAGAACTAACCCATTTACGGGACAGAGATATTTTGTCAATGAGGGGATACCCACTTACTTGACAAAACGATAGTATATTGTCAATGGGGGAAATTCATGAATGACAAAACATAATCCAGGAAAGTCGAGCATTTTATTTTCGATTCCCGTCTCAAACGAGGAAGGGGCAAGAATCCTGTTAAAGAAACGGCTTACGACAGGTAGAACGACGATGTTCAATTCGGCAGCGTAGTCCCGACTAGGAACTAACAAAATCTATCATCTGAAAAGCCCTTTCAGATGGGCTAAAAAGCTTGCAAAATTATCCTGGGAAGAGGAAGAAACTCTCCAACCAGCTTCCTCTCCCGTATCACAACTAATGCCTGCTAAAGCTTAAAATTTATTGGCAGTATGGCAAAGGAAGTCCTGTCTTGCGCTTTCTGAAGAGCGTCCTTTTGATGAGTGCCTTTGCAAGAATCCTACTGAACGTTGCCGAGAGTCCTGACGTGCAGGACGTCGAGCTTTTACATAACCCATAGCTGCCTTACCGCAAAGTCTTGACTGCGGTAGAGCAAAAGAGATCTTTCCTTGAGCTTTCCATAACTCCATCTAATCCTGGTTTACTTTACGAAAAGCAATATTAACTGACAGAGACCTCTAGAATTCACGAAACCCGTGGTCTTGGTGGGTTTCGAAACGAAGTTGCCTTTTCACTTTAAGCTTCCTCCGAAGCACTGCTTACTTCACATTCTTCGCAGGCGAGGTAGAAGGGATCACCGAAGGTAGGTAAAAAATCTTTAGGCCCAAATCAGCTTGAAGAGTTAAAAGAAACGTTCAGCAGGCGACACACCTGGCGTGCGCTGGCGCCTGGCACACGCTCGGCGTCCACTGGCGCGCACTCGGCGTCCACTGGCTCGCGCTCGGCGTCCAATTGGCGCGCGCTTGGTGTCCATCCGCGTGCGCTTAGCGTGCACCCGCGCACGCCTGGCGTCCATCCAAGCGTCCAAAGAAGCGTGCAGAAAAAAGCGTTCACGCTCCTGACAGGCGTCAATGCAAGCGAGAGAAACTGCCTTCAGGGAAGAGCGAGAGACATCTCGGAGAAAACCGACTGCACGAAGCAGTCTCAGGTGAAGGGTTGATCGTGTGAGAATACGCGGGGCGAGGGAACGCCTTCTTATTCTCACAGCAACAAAGCTAGGACGTCCGCGCTCAAAGCGTCCCTGCTAATATGACTTGCTTTCCCTTTTGGTTTTGGAACTCGGTGGAAAGACGTTACACGAGTTCAGGCGACGTTCGCCTTCTTACTTCTCACTGCAACGCATGACGAGAGAGAGAGAGAGAGGACGTGAAACGTCCTCTTCTATAAGCTTCTATTTAGAGGGCACGAGTCCTTCCGAAAGCTCCAAACCCTGCGCAGGGAGGACGCTTCGGAGGACGAGAAGCAATCCTTCAGGATTCGTGCACGCACTTTGGCAGCCTGGGAGTATCTTCAGGTCTGCCGAAGGCACGTCAGATCGGTGGGAGTTCCTCGTAACCCTCCTTCGGCTTTCGACATGCTCTCTCCCTGTTCCTGGGAGTCAAGCAGAGGTCCCAGGGGACGGCCTAGAGGCGAAATAAGGCCGATCTGATGCACCCTCCACTACACAAGGGCACTGTCACTGCACTTAGCCACTTCACTTTTGCTCTCCAAAGCCAGCACTTTCGATTCTAAGTTACGAATCGATAGAGTATCAGAGAAAGGTCAATACCCTCTACAGAAACTGTTTAGGGCCCGAAGGCAACCTTACAGGGTTAGGAGTAACAACTACAGAAGTAGCACTCTTCACCACAATGATAGGAGAGCGAGCACCTTAGATTCCAAGATACAGATGGAATCTATAACGTAAAGGGCATTACCTCACGAGACATATTTATAGCCCGTAGGCCATACTACAGGGTTAGGCAAAATAAAGTCTACAGGTAGATTAGCCTACCCTGACTTTTGTTTACTGATTAATTGCGTACATACGAATCATACGTCTTCCTTACGGAATTAGACAAAGTCTCACACTCCTTACATGACAAATCTCAACAAAGAAGCAAGACGCCCATAGCCCTCGTGCATATCGAGCGCGGAACTACCGAAGCTTTCGGTAGCCACACCCTATCTTAGCAGACAAAACCCTCTGAAACTAGCCTAACTAGATTCAGATATACAAAAATGAATCATATTCAAAACAATTTAAGATAGCGTATGCCTAGCCACAAATCCAAGTCAATAAATCAAAAGACAATTAGGTATTTAGCGGCAATGAAAGTTTCCAAAATCCTAAGACGGAGGTACTGAAAACAGGTGTTTCCAGCACCGGCGACAGAAAAATTATGAATAGAAAATAGGAATGGTTCCTGATACCCGACCTCCCAGCGGCGGGAATGGGTACTAACCACCTGCCGACCACTGTGGTGTGCCGGAAGTTTTTGAATTTCTGTCGGACTTCAGAAATACAGCTATATATATATCTGACAGGTAAGTTTCATGAACAAAATACTGTCCATGTTAAACACTAGGTAAATCAAACTAAAACACCTTCCCTACCTCTTATCTGTAACCTACTTACCCCATCAAGTACAGACAGATCACGAGACAGCTGTTCTGCAAAGGCCTCGGCATTACTGACAGCTGAGTCACACTGTTCCATGAGTCTCTCTAAATCTAACTGTTCTTTCTCTGACAATGCCCGATAGTCACCTTCATCCTCCAAAGCAGCTTCAACTGTATCAAAAGCTGGAAATGAAAATGTGAAAAGACAACAATTAGGGTAAGAAGAAAATCGAAGCATTGCTTAAGTACTTAAAAGCTTATGTTGGAGATTAAATATGCATTCATTTTGTTATTATGTTAATGACATGAAAATAAAACGGTGCTAGGAAAATTCGGTCCCAGAGGATTCGGTCCTGAAATCTCATTCTCAGAAAATTTCTGAAATCTAAATAACCAAGCCCACATAACCTTCCTGGAAAAAGGCATATGAATACATGGAAAATAGGATGTTAAAAGAAATGAAAATCTATTATTTCTATCAATAACTTTAATGACTCGTTTGGTTTAGAGATCAATTGTTTAGCAATCCAGACGAGATATTTTACAAAGATTAACAAGAGCGTGAGAACTTTGAGCCTGGGATTTGTTTACAAACTGTAAACGAAAGGGTAGGTGATGTTAAATGATGTTTTTAGGTAGTTTTGTCATAAGCACTTATAATGGTATTTGAGAAAGATAATTTGTGTACTTTCATTAACATTCATTGACACCGCCTATATATAAGAAACGGTGACATTTGTAACTCAGTTTTGAGTCATTCTTCTTCCAGGATAAGCACAATTTTCCTATTTGAAGAACCCCATCATGGCTGCAAAATATTTTAAAAGTGAAAAAAACAAAGACAAATTGATTGATGAAGTTAACTATGTTTATGACTTTCATAAGTTTAGTTCCGACAAGACAAAGAAATTGTGGCACTGTGAGAACCGTAACACATGTCGTGCTCGTGTTCATACAGAGGATAAACCAGGTGAACCTATAATAATTTCAACAATCAACAGTCATGATCATGAACCAACGCCGAATGGAGTGGAAGCTCGTCTCGCTATTTCAACATTAAGAAAAAAATTCCAGGAAGGAGGTGAAACAAGTACTCGGGAGCTCATTTCCAAAGCTACAAGTAATATTAGTGAGAATGCAAAATATGAATTACCACGGTTGCAAACGTTTCTAGAAGCATTACAAACTGGCGCAATAGAGCTTTTGGCGCTCCTCCATTGCCTTCTTCGATGAACAGGATTTCAAGTACCAGATACTTTTAAATATTTACAAGGCGGTCATTTGTTCCTGCAATGCGACACAGGCAGTGACGATGAAAAGCAGGTTTTAATCTTCGCCTCCGACGAAGGTCTTCAGCAACTGGAAAATGCATCAATTTTAGGAATGGATGGCACATTTAAATCACCACCAAGTATAATGGTATTAGCTGTTCACCATTCAGGCCTTCATAAATGGGTGATTTTATCCAAGAGCTTTCATTTTATTGCCGGACAAAACTCAAGCATCAGTATGAGTAAGCACCCAAACATTGGAAGCTTATTGATGCTCTGCAAAAAGAAGACTTCCTTACACAGACCAAGATATTCAGGCGCAAAGAGAAAATAATCCGCTAAAGAAGAAAAAGTACCAGTCAACAGATACGAGAATAAAAAATCTTGTAGAATCATATGATGGTGAAGATAAATT